>NC_058059.1:25339041-25426870 GCF_020085105.1 Siniperca chuatsi | reverse complement strand
AAAACAAAAAGCTGTGAGCTGTACGTTTAATTGGTGTGCCATCTGCATGAAGAAAAAAGTAAACGCCCAGTTACCGTAATATGAATATCTGTGTTTCCCCTACATAGGGCAGTTTAATCACACCTGCGACAGACATATTATGAAAATTCTGTTGGCCTGAGCAACTTAACTCAGTGTCTTTTGACCCTAAGTCTTGTGGATGACCATCAAATTATGGCTTCTCATCCTGACGGAGGTCTGTTATCACATTCGTACAATCTGATATACCTCTAGTGAGTAAAACCTAAATTGTCAAAGCACATGTCTAGCAGAGATGTATGTTTAATTGGTGTGCCATCTGCATATCCTCTGAATACAATTTTTAACCAATGTGACGTTATTCTGGGAGATATTAATTAATTTCACAATCCAGCGCACCTTCACCCTTACAGAGCGATGACAGAGACCCTCCTCAACTATTCAGACGATACGCTAAAAAGTCAATTCACTGCAGGGTTATTTTACAAAGACACGGCCGGTGCTATGGACTCTATTGTACCAAATAACGGGCCAAACAGGGGGTTAAATCAGAGAGGTCGGTTCACCTCCTAATCTAAAGAGCTTCACCTACTAGGTCCTCTTCACGCAGACATATTTTTCTGCAAGAGGCTTCTCTTGAACTCTGTGGATTTGCGAATTAAGCTGACCAGAGATAACGACGCCTTCTGTCGGGGAACGCTCTCGACCCTTTATCACGCGTGAACGTAAAAACCTACTCCATCACTGAGAATTCCAGAATATGTAACCAGGAAAATCTCTTCCTGGGGATGATGCCTAAATATCTAGTGATAGCCATGGTGAACCACGAAGCCTTCACAGGAAAAAGAGATCTGTCACCCTTCAATTTTATTCACAACAACGTCGAATACATGGCTCTGTGTCAGGACGGGAGACAGGTGCCCGCTAAAGCTTTCCAACCTCAATTTAATCAGGGGTTATCCATCAGAGGGTTATACAATATGTTTACCGCTACAGGGAGACACTTGAAAGATTTACCTCTAAGCATCGACCGGGAGGAATTTCAGCGGGGCTACTCTTTGTTTGTTTTTAATCTCAACGCCTGCGAAGATGCCGACGCATTGTCGAGCGTTTCCAACGGAAGTTTAAGACTGGAAATGAGATTCAGAGAACCGTTGCCCCATAGTACCACTCTCATTGTTTACGCTTGCTACGAGTCTATATTGGAGATTAATTCCAAACGACAGGTACTTGTGGACTATTACTGAGACAATATGAACAATCACCAATTGGACGGGTTACTACGTCATTTACTAGGCGATGCTTTTTGCATCTTGCAATTTTTAGAAAACCGTTGTGAATCTATTTTATACCACAACCGTCAGCTTCAACACGTTCTGTCTACGGTGTGCGGTCAGCATTGTGTTCATTATTTATGCCACAGAGCCTGTGGTCTATCTTTTGAAAATGTGCTGTCTTTGTATCACGACGATGTGATGAAGAATGATGTTATGGTATCAAAATTTGTGAAAAAATATCAAAGTTGCATGAGGTTGCAAAGAGCCGGATCTTTTCACCACACCATCTGTTCTTCTACAAATGTTTAAAGACTGTTATAACTTATAAATAAAGAAGGATCTGGAGCCTGTCAAATTCGTTTGAATCATTTTTTATTCAAATAAAGCCAGCTAGGGGATAAAGGTATATGTTTCTTTCGTTATCCCGATCTTAACGGCGAAGGTGATGTTTCCATCTCATAGTCCCAGTGCGGTGTTTTTTCCCCTTCTTCAACACCAGGAGTGACCCCTCATCGTCGTCATCCCAAATCGGTCCTCCCTTTTGAAGTTTATGATATTGCTCGCGAGCACGGGGGTTACTCATCAAGGATGAAGGGATGTTGAGCTCCCGTTAAGTATTTAGAAACCCCATCCATCCCTTGGGCTCTCTAGATTTTTTATGCGTGACGGAGAGATTTTTAAACAGGTCTAGCAAGTGTGAGCCTTTCACAATCTCGCGCACAATAAAGTGCGCATGCACCAGCCCACATGCTTCTTGTTGCCCTAGCTCCGTCTCGTCGTCTTACTTTTTCCAACTTTTAACTTTCCTTTTTCTTCCAAACTTGAGTAACTTGTGTGTAAGTGTAATTTAAACTACACTCTTTACGAAAATGAGAGTAGAAAGTGTTTTTGTACTTTTTTTCACCGTGGAACTTCTTCTTCTGCTACTCGGTCAGGGAACCGCTGCAGATCAGCTGTTTGGCCGCATTGTTTACACAAGGGAACAGCTGATTGCGCTGAAGCCGAGCGGCATGGCGCCCAGGACAACCGATGTCCCCACTGAGATCTGGAGGAGGACACACCGAGGATGCAGAGGTGGAACGAAGTGGCGAGGGAAGAGAGAGGGGTGCAGACAAAAGAGACTTAAGAACAAGAGATTTAAGCCGTGTCTGCCTTCTCTCATCATGGGCAATGTGAGATCGCTGGCGAATAAAATGGACGAGCTAACGGCGTTAGCCAGGAGTCAGACGGAGTTCCGTGAGTGTAGTTTGATGTGCTTCTCTGAGACATGGCTACACCAGGATATCCCGGACCATAACGTTTCCATCGACGGCTTTCAGACTGTTCGGGCCGACAGGGATCACACCGGGAGCAGTAAGTGGAAAGGCGGTGGGCTTGCTGTTCTGGTCAACAACAGATGGTGTAACCCTGGTCACGTTACCATCAAGCAGAGTATCTGTAGCCCGAACATTGAACTGTTAGCTGTGGGACTCCGGCCATATTATCTGCCACGGGAATTTTCACGTGCCATTGTTGTGGCTGTTTACATCCCCCCCTCTGCTAACCCGGCATCAGCGTGCAACGCCATTCACACCGCCATAGCACATCTCCAGACTCAACACCCGAGTGCACTCATATTAATCTCGGGTGACTTCAACCATGTCAGTGTTTCAACAACACTGACTAATTTCAACCAGTATGTGAGTTGTCCTACTAGAGAGGAGAGGACACTGGACCTGCTGTATGCTAACGTTAAGGATGCATACTGGGTAGGTCAGATCACAACCTGGTTCACCTCAAACCCTGCTATGTGCCTCTGGTTAAAAGGCAGCCTGTGACCACAAGGACAGTGAGGAGATGGTCGGAGGAGGCCTACGAGACACTGCAGGAATGTTTTGAGGTGACAAATTGGGATGCACTCTGTGAGCCTCATGGAGAGGACATTGACGGGCTCACTGAGTGCATCACTGGCTACATTAACTTCTGTGTGGACTGCAATGTCCCAAACAAGATGGTCCATTGTTACCCAAATAACAAACCGTGGGTAACAAAGGACATCAAGGACATTCTGAATGCCAAGAGGAGGGCCTTTACTGATGGCAATAGGGAGGAGGTGAGGGCAATCCAGGCCGATCTGAAGTTGAAAATCAGGGAAGCCAAGGAGAAGTACAGGAGGAAGCTGGAGCGGAAACTCCAGCAGAACAACATGAGGGAGGTCTGGAGTGGCATGAAGAGCATCACTGTCTTCAGACCAACTGGCAGCAGAGGAGTTGAAGGCAGCTTGGACAGGGCCAACGAACTTAATCTGTTCTTTAACAGATTCGACACACCGGCTCCCCCTCTAACTCAGCTGCGGCCGGCCCTCAAGCTCCTCTGAGTACTCTGCTCCCCCCCTCCCCATCAGGCTAACGGCACTCTCCAGACCGACGACCCCCCCCCCTCCCCCACCTGTAACTTCTGCTGTGTGCTTGACTGCTGACCAGGTGAGAGGACAGCTGATGAAGCTCCACTCAAACAAGGCTGCAGGCCCTGATGGCGTTAGCCCCGGGGTGCTGAAAGCCTGTCCCCCCCAGCTATGTGGAGTCCTTCAACATGTCTTCAACCTGAGCCTGAGTCGTCAACGGTTCCCCATTCTGTGGAAGACATCTTGCCTCGTTCCTGTGCCGAAGATGCTGCGTCCCAGTGGCTCCAAGGACTACAGACCGGTGGCACTGACCTCCCACATAATGAAGACCCTGGAGAGACTAGTGCTGGAACAGCTGCGGCCCATGGTCAGACCCCTCCTGGACCCCCTTCAGTTCGCCTACCAGCCCCGGCTGGGAGTTGAGGACGCCATCATCTTCCTGCTTAACCGCATCCACACCCACCTGGACAGGCCGGCAAGCACGGTGAAGATCATGTTTTTTGACTTCTCCAGTGCTTTCAACACCATCCGGCCTGCCCTGCTGGGTGAGAAGCTGGCAGCGATGCAGGTGGATGCCCTCCTTGTGTCCTGGATTGTGGACTACTTGACTGGCAGACCACAGCACGTGCGCCTGCACCACTGTGTGTCGGACAGCGTGGTCAGCAACGCTGGGGCCCCTCAGGGGACTGTCCTCTCTCCCTTCCTCTTCACCATCTACACCACAGACTTCAGCTACCACACAGAGTCCTGCCACCTTCAGAAGTTTTCTGATGACTCTGCTGTGGTGGGATGTATCAGCGGTGGTGATGAGACGGAGTACAGGGCTGTGGTGGGGAACTTTGTTTCATGGTGTGAGCAGAACCATCTGCAGCTCAATGCAACAAAGTCTAAGGAGCTGATTGTGGATCTACGGAGGGCAAAGACACCAGTGACCCCGGTTTCCATCCAGGGGGTCAGTGTGGACATTGTGGAGGACTACAAGTACCTGGGAGTACACTTGGATAACAAACTGGACTGGACCAAGAACACTCAAGCAGTTTATAGGAAGGGCCAGAGCCGCCTCTATTTTCTGAGGAGGCTGAGGTCCTTCAACATCTGCCGGACAATGCTGAAGATGTTTTATGAGTCTGTGGTGGCCAGTGCTATCCTGTATGCTGTTGCATGCTGGGGCAGCAGGTTAAGGGTAGCGGACACAAACAGACTCAATAAACTGATCCGTAAGGCCAGTGACATTGTGGGGGTGGAGCTGGACTCTCTGGCGGTGGTGTCAGAGAGGAGGATGCTGGCCAAACTAAACGCCATCTTGGACAGTGTCTCCCACCCGCTCCATGATGTGCTGGTCAAACAAAGGAGCACCTTCAGCGGAAGACTCATCCCACCAAAAAGCACCACAGAGCGCCACAGGAAGTCATTCCTGCCTGTGGCCATCAAACTCTTTAACTCCTCCCTCTAAGTGTCAGTCTGTTTGACCCAAAGTCACTAAACTGGACATTGATTATTACATCTCCGCCATACTTGAATAACTGTGCAATATTCTGTGTACTACTCCCGTGCAATATTAGTTTCCCCATGTTAGTTTTTCTTATTTATTGTTATTGGTATTATATACCTCTATTATTCTCGACAGTACATGCACCTCTGCTTATTACTTATTACTTATATTATTACATTGTATTATTATACTGTATTATCATCATCAACCGGTAAACCCACTTGGTACTTGACACTTAGTTTATCTTATACCTATAATTTATTTTCTGACCTGTTTTTATAGTGTTTTATAGTGTATCATATTGTTGGCTAGTACTTTCTCCTGTGTGCACTGACGTAAAGGCAAGCTGCTGTAACAAAGAGTTTCCCTATGGGGATCAATAAAGTATTTCTGATTCTGATTCTGACAATCTCTCCTTTATGAACAAACTCTCCAGAAGGAGCCCATCTGCTCTTGGTTAATTTCTTCATAATGTACTCTGCATTGTTACGGTAGCGAACAGGTAGGTTTTGCAGCACCTCGTTCAAATCCTTTTCATTTAACACATCCCTCATTTTTACATCCAAATCATTTTCTGCCGTACATCTCATCGTTTCCCCGGCGCTGGGAGCAGAAGCTACCGACTGACTCAGACGGTTTAGCTGTTGCGGCAAAATCAAAAACATCTTTTGACTCATGATTTATCTTCTAATAAGCCCTCCCAGCAGCTCTCCAAATATCGGTACCACAGCTGACAGCAAAGGTAAAAGAAAACCTCCAGACTGTTTTCTCAGAGCCTGGTGTTTGGTTTTTTTATCGTCCAGCAACCTGATAATTTTCTTTTGTTTTCTGAGTTTTTTATATTGAGCCGAGGACAGGAGAATGTTTCCTTTTAAGAGGTTTAAGGAAAGCTCGCACAGAGACTGCAGGAAGTCAGATGAACAATGGTTGAGAATATCTTTACGTTTCCGAGGCGTGGCATGACATAAAGCGCGTAGTAAAGGCGCATTTCTTTTTAAACGCAGACATGCTGGATCAGGACTTGGATTTAGGTAGATAGACGACGGGCCACTGATGGGGGAGTATTCCCGTCCTTAGTCTGTATTGTTCTGGGCATCCGGGTGTGAGACTGATGATTAAATACCCATGAGCATCTTTGGTAGCGTCTTCAAAACTTTCTAATAAAAAAGCTTTGCGTCCGGGAAACATTTGTTGAGCCAATATATTCAACTGTAATCTGTCTCTAGGGTTTTTTAAATAGTACCAGATAATTACTGTTTAAACTGATGGTGCGGCTGTGTTTACCTTGATGGAAAAGATTTTGAGTCAGCATCATGACGGACATGTTCTTGTGATGTCTGTATTGTGTAAAAATTTTGACTACATCCGGATGGTCAGAGGCCTGAAAAATGACATCATCCCAAATAATCAAATGATTCTGATCAGAGGGAAACATTTTTTCATCATCAAAAGAAGGAGGCAGGCCTTCAACAAATTTAATCTTTTTATTCTTCTTTTGCAGTTCAGCATACAACGGTTGAAACAATGTTATCAGGCAGTATATCCATCACATGATTACAGTTTTCCAAAACAGACTTTACAAAATAAGTCTCGCCACAACCACTCGGTCCTATGACCAGACAGGAAAAAGGCACTTTCAGTCTAGGGTCAAAGTCAATTTCTTCGGTTGAAAACATTTTCTCCTCAATAACCAAAAGGCAACGTATGTCCTAGACTCAGCAGCCGTCTTTTATCATATACAACTCTGAACTTTTTTTGGAATAATGTGTTTTTTAGAAGGAAGCCTTTCTTATCTCGCACAATACTGTGTTGAGGTATTTCAAGGACCCCCCTCTCATCAGAGCTTTGCACATAATCCTGAACCAGGTCTTTAATGCTATCAAAGTTGACAATTTCACAGCATTGGTGAGTCTGTGTAATGCCTTTTAAGCGCAAAACAACCTTGTTGTTTCGAGTTTGGTAAGCATAACTTTTTGGACCCGCAGCAACAAATTCTTTGATGCTATCTCCCCCTAGCTCGTCCGTCAAATCTCCCAGGTAATTACCCAGCTTGAACAGCGTCTCTCCCTCTTTTGTGACATAGATGAGGCTGTCTGTATCGCAGTAAAGGACTCTGTCAGACGTCCGTAGGCTGTGGTGAAAGCGGCTATGAAAACGTTATCTACCTTGTTGGGTAGCGGGATACAACAGTCTCCGTAAGACTGCCACTTTGTCATTGACGAAGGAGAAGTACTTGACTTTTTTTCAGAAAACATGAGGTTAAAGAATTCTTCCGGGTCTGTGACTAGTTTGGTTTGTGTTTGATTGCATCTCTGCGCGAACTTACCCCAGAAGGAGTTCAGACATAATTTAGACACTTGTCTTTTAACAGGGTTTGGTCTGATTTTATCTGCCTCCAGCAAAATCCCTTGGTTTGCATGATAGTCGCTGATGTACTTTTCTCTGCTTTCCTGATCTACAGCGTCGTACGGGTAACCCGAAGCTTCCTGTTTACCTTTCAGAAAAGTGTGCATATAGTCAACAAAAATAGAATCACTATCAAAATGCCATACCTCAGTTATTTCAGCTATCCGATAGCCCATCTCCAAAGCCTTGTTAAATTCAGGAGTGACCCAGACACCGGTCAACGCCCTGTCATCATCGCTATGCCGACACGGACCCTCCTGCAAATTGAGCTCGGCGCATGCTCGACAAAGGGTAAACACAAGCTTACCCCCCGTCGTTCTATGGGGCAGGACTGGAAAGTACAACTCTCTCGGGGGGTAGACCCTTGCCCTGATTAGCCCAAAGTAGCTTTGAGGTTCTTGGAAATCTTTATAGATTATTTCAGGGTGTCCAAGAGGATAGGGGAAGTTGGTGTTACAGTAAGGATAGAGAGATGTCATATCTACATAAGAGATTGTCTCGTTCGACGCAGCGGTGTGTCTCAACTTTATAGCAGAGGTACGCCCTCCGTACAAAGCTTCGTGGGGTGACAACGGCTGTGGAACATTATATTGTTTGAGAAACTCCTTCAACCCCTGATGACAATTTTTTAACATCCTCCACGTATGCTCACGCATGATGATGAGTTTTACCTTGTGCGCAGCTTCTAACTCACGTAATTTCTCCTCACAGCTCGCCTGCAACTCTCTGAAGCGACGGCCCGTCAGAGGACAGGTGTCGTGCGCTTGATAGCAAGTTGAACAACCGTGATAGAAACATCCTAGAAACTATATTACATATTTCACCCCAGCTATTTCAGCATACCCATCTACAAAGAATCACCCCAGCTGTTTTTCCCCCTTATTTAAAGCACGTTGGATAGGGATGCCGTGGGTGTGTGACAACCACTCTAACCACTGGATACCGGCGTTTGAAAATGTTTTGAACTGATGCCTGTAGTTGTCCGGAGAGGGGATTGCTAATGTTTTCGGTGGTAGAAAGTTTGTCAGAAACACCTTCATGCATGCCGACGCGATGGTCGCACGGCTGAAGGGATCAATGGCGGTTTCAGCGATATACTGTTTTCTTAACAGCATGCAACCCTCAGCGAGAATGTCTACATCATTTTGACAATAGAGGCGAGCCTCTTTCATGAAGTTGAATGTACCGTGTCGCACCGTCGCGTACCAACTGTAAAAGTCTGTTAGTTGCTCCGTTGTCATAGTCTCAATACCATAAGAGGCCTCTGAGCTGAAACCATGAGGAAAGTACCACTTTATTTTATCACTGAAACCAAGCGCTTTTGGAAAATTAGCGCCTGTGAAGATCAAGAGGAATGGGAAGTGTGAACTTAGGCATTTATATAGCATTGTGTACCAGGAGGAGCTCAGGACACCAACTACTTTTGTATTGCTGCTACAGACATAGTGGGGAGATCGCCTGGAGAGGTCTCTGTGCTGTGTCTCCAGATATATCTGTATTTGTCTGTATTGTTAGATTGTTTGTAATAATTGTGAGGATATAAATACTAGTTAAAAGACAATTGTAGGTCTCGTGTGGATCCCTTCTCATCAACCAACTCGGAGAGAGGTTTTCATACCTCGACAATTTGGGGGCTCGTCCGGGATGAGAAGGAGATTCTGAATTGAACAGACGGACCGATCACGGTGATTACCCAAGGCTCACAGCCGGCTGCAACTAAAAGGTAAGCAGAACCTGTTTAATCAAACTCTGCGTATTGGAAAATAACTAAATTGAGAGCATGTGGTAACAATTGTGATTAAGTCCAGTAAATTAAAATTGAGATTAAAAGAGACTTGTGGAAGAAAAGAGATGATAGTAATACCTTGACCTCAGTTTTGCTAACCACATCATGTTCTGACGAGGGCACGAAACACGGGGTTCGAGTCCCACGTGAGCCAGGTTAGAGGCCTGGGGAGGTGAGGTCCCCCGAATTCTCGGTGTTCAGATCTTAGATCCACACTGTTAGTTGGTAGACTTTGAAAATGGTAAAAGGTATTCATTGTTTTTGAGGTTCGAGTCCTCAGTAGGAATTTTCTTTGCCAAGTCCGCTCAGAATCCGCGGTAAAATTGTTTAATTGGGTTTGGGGCTTGAATCCCCAGTAAAATTGTTTCATTGGGTTTGGGGCTTGAGTCCCCGGTAAAATTGTTTCATTGGGTTTGGGGTTTGAGTCCCCGGTAAAATTGTTTGATTGGGTTTGAGGTTCGAGTCCTCAATAGGAATTTTTTGTGTGATATTATTTGTGTCTGGGGTTGGAGTCCCTGTCTTAATTCTCCAGGAAAAGACTGAATTGAGTGTCTCAAATATGAAAAGCCTCCCCTCTTTGTTCACGGATACCTAGCGGTATTAACAAAGTGATAAAGAGCAAGTTGAGTGAGAAGTAGTATTTGACTGGGTCAGTTGCTTGGGAGAACTCCATACAAACTGACTGGCTCAATTCAGTGGACAAGCAGGGACACATGGACGGAGAATTTGATAGAGAGTTGGATAACGGGGGCTGGGGTCCAAGAGACCATGGTCCCTGGAAGCCACTCAAAGAGCAAATCCCATATGTCTTGGTAGCTGTGGGTAATGTAGGATTAGAAAAAGAAAAAAAACAGGCTAAGGAGGCAGCGAAAAATGGAATAGAAAAATGTTGGAGGACAGAGAAGTAGATTTGAGTGCAGAAGAACCTTTAGGAAAGTATTTGTGGAGTGAGGAGAAAAAGTATAAAAAACAGGTAGAGGAAGCGAGAGCAGCAGAAGAGAAAGGAGGCATGTGGGTGAGACGTAAGTTGAAAAAGACGTGTAAGGAGGCAGAGGAGAAGAGACAGATGTGGCTACAGTGGGGTCTTATCTGGCAAGGAATAGATCATTGCTGTAGATAAAAGAAGAAACAAGAGAAACCTGAGGGTCCCCCGCCCTACCAATCGCAATCTAACATGCCTACACACTCCTCCCGCTTCTATGTATTGGTGAAGTCAGGCGTTTTAGAACCTTCATGCTCACCCTGGAACACTCCCATACTACCCATTGAGAAACAAGGGACAGGTAAATATCACATGGCACATGACTTAAGGGCAATTAATGACATTTTAGCCACACCCACCATTCCAGTACCAAACCCTTACACTGCACTCAACAACCTCACACCAGAACAGAAATGGTTCACTTGTATTGATTTAGCTAATGCATTCTATTGTGTACCTAGCTCAGGAGTGCAGGGAAATGTTATCATTTACCTACAAGGGACAGCAGTTGCAGTACACCAGAGTACCACAAGGGTTTGCTTTGTCACCAGGATTGTTTAATCACGTTCTAAAACAGGCTCTAAGTGGTTCTGAGTTACCATCAGGTTGCACTCTTGTTCAGTATGTTGATGGTTTGTTGATTGCAGCTCCAGATCCTCAGTTGTGTGCTAAAGCTACAAAAAATGTTTTGCTCAGGTTAGCGGAGAAGGGATTTAAGGCTAGTAAATCTAAGCTACAGGCTATCAGAACTCAGTTTTCTTTCCTGGGGCGGGTAATATGACTGAAGGGGGCAGGCTTGTCACATGCACACAGATCAACCATCTTACATCATCCCCGTCCAGGCACATGTTAAAGACATGCTTTCATTCCTTGGTCTCACAGGTTACAGCAGAAACCACATTGCAAATTATACAGGCCTCACACAACCACTAAAATGATAAATGCACAAGGTATGAGAAATCTTAAAGCTCAGTTGGACTGGTCCACTGAGGCGGAACAATGCTTTATTGACCTGAAGCAGAAACTGTCACAAGCGACGGAACTTGCTCTACCAGACTATGTTTCTGAAACAGAAGGGGTGGTAAATGGTGTTCTGTTTCAGAAAAAAGGGGGAGCTAGACAAGTGTTAATGTATGTTAGCATTATGCTGGACTTAATGGAAAAACGACATCCTACATGCACACAACATGCAGCAGGCGTGGCAAACATTCTTCAGAAAACAGCCCATATAGTGATGGGACACCCCCTGACGATACTAACAACACACAGTGTGGTAGCATTTGTAAACTCACAGACATTCACCATGACATCTCTTAGACAACAGAGACTCTGTAAAATATTGGAAGCACCAAATCTGACTTTCACACATGAAGGCATCAACGTGGCAGACAGGATGGGGACAGGTAACCCATTAAACATGAGGGAGAGATGAAAGAGTTAATGGAGGCCAAGGAAAGTGGCAGTGGTAAAATGTAGAGGACATGATCAGGCTAGCACTCCAGTAGCTAAAGGAAACCAGGAAGCAGATACAGCAGCAAAAAGGGCAGCAGGGTATTTGCAAATGTACCAAATGATAACCAGTGAAGAGACTGAATTACAACCCAAACTCACTGCAGAGCCAGTAAAAGAATACCAAAAGGGGGCGGGGGCCCAAGAAAAAGCAGTATGGATGCAGAGAGGACCTACGGAGCAAAATGGACTCTGGAGGGGGCCGGACGGACGAATGGTCCTCCCACCAGGTATAAGGGCAAGAGCCCTGAGAGAAGCACATGGCTTGGGGCATGTGGGGGCAAACCAAATGAATAGGAACTTGTATCATTGGTGGCATCCGTACCTAGCAGATATGGCAAAGTATTTTGTAAAAAGTTGTACAGTCTGTTCACATTTTAATCCGAAGCCGGTGGTGAGACCGGAAATGGGGCATTTCCCTATTACTACCTGCCCTGGCCAGGAGGTGGTGATAGACTATACGGATATGATTGATTCGGTGAAAGGTTTTAGGTATTTGTTGGTGTGTGTTGATACATTCACAGGGTGGCCAGAGGCGTGGCCAGCAAAAAAGGAGGACAGCACTACAGTGACAAAATGTTTGATTAATCATTACATTCCCAGACATGGTTTCCCAGCAAAAATCAGAACAGATAATGGCACTCACTTTAAAAACACAGATCTACAAAGAGTAGAAGCGATGCTGGGTTTGAAACATTCATTCGGCACTGTCTACCACCCCCAGTCACAAGGTAAGGTGGAGAGGTCCCAGCTGACTGGTGCAATGTTACACAATCCAACAACTCCCTAATTGGACCTTGGGCGAGATCAGGACTCTATTATTATTGCGGGGGGCACAGACTATTTGTACGCGTTCCTAAGGGCACCATAGGGACCTGCGCAATGGTAAGGTTGTCAGCTCCACTCACTATGATAGGCAATCACACTGTCAGACCGACTCAGACTTCAAACACAACATTGACTGCCCGACGCAGCTGTCAAGTGTTTTCCAAACGGTCCACTAACTCATTTGACCCCACCAAAGACTCACTTACTTATATTGACGCTATCGGGGTTCCCAGCGGCGTACCTAACGAGTATAAATTGGCAGACCAAATTGCAGCAGGTTTCGAAAATATCCCCATCCTATCCGCGCTCGTTCCCGTTACATCCAATAAAAACATAAGAAGGCCTTGCAGAGCAAATAGGACCAACTTCATTGATGGCAGTTCAAAATAGGATGGCACTAGACATGCTGTTAGCTGAGAAAGGAGGCGTATGCGCTATGTTTGGAGATCTGTGCTGTACTTTCATTCCTAATAATACCGCCCCCGATGGGTCAGTCACCAGAACGCTTGAGGGTCTTAGGACCCTGTCCAAAACTATGCATGAACACTCAGGTGTCGATAATCCCTTAGAAGAATGGATGACCTCCATGTTTGGACAGTGGAATGGACTGATAATGTCTATTTTACTATCTCTTGCTACTTTTGCAGCTATTATTATAACTTGTGGTTGTTGTTGTATTCCATGTGCCAGAGCACCATGTGTCAGGGTTATCACCTCCACAATCGAGAAGCAGGAAGGCCCTAAACAAATTAGTATGATGCCTCTTTTAGGGACTCCAGATTTGGACCATGAGGACACTTTTGAATTGGAAAAATGGTGTTAGGAGTGATCTCTTTTAGGAGAGATCAAAAGGGGGAATTGTCAATATGAAAACTTGGGCTGTGTTATTAGGATTGGTAGGTTGCACTACGTACACCCTGTATGTAAGATGTTTGCCTCTGTACAAGTCTAACTCATGTAACATCTCAGGTCAGCAGCTGTTCTGCACCATAGACTTAGCAACTAATTAACAGTTAGATAAGAGAAAGTGGGGGAAGGTACAGTGGATAGGATAATCCCATGGTGACATACAGAGGTGATTTGGGTTGACAAAGAATGGGAAGAAATGTATGCACATGTGTTGGCAGGCACCCTGTTGATATGGGTTGTTTGATCAGTGCATGGGGGACTTGCATATCCTCACTGACCAGCCGCTCTGATCACACCTGAGAATGGAATGCAGCGGCCTGTGAAGATCAAGAGGAATGGGAAGTGTGAACTTAGGCATTTATATAGCATTGTGTACCAGGAGGAGCTCAGGACATATAACCAACTACTTTTGTATTGCTGCTACAGACATAGCGGGGAGATCGCCTGGAGAGGTTTCTGTGCTGTGTATCCAGATATATCTGTATTTGTCTGTGTTGTTAGATTGTTTGTAATAATTGTGAGGATATAAATACTAGTTAAAAGACAATTGTAGGTCTTGTGTGGATCCCTTCTCATCAACCAACTCGGAGAGAGGTTTTCATACCTCGACACAAGTATGGCCTAACACGGTGTTAAAACCTGTAAAGCAGTGCTCACAAACATAAGGCGAACCTAGAAAGGCTTTGAAATTTTTAGTAGTAGTGATTTTGGAAAAGAAACAAAATCAGGGTTTTACTCCATCTTGGGCTATCTGTCAAGAATTTGCGGAGAGCCCTGTCTTCCTTGGTTCTGTAAAACACTACAATTTTACAGTCCAATGCGGTTTCAAATTTTGGGATGTCACTAAAGGTTACAGCGGTCTGATGGTCTAACCCTACTTCATTTTGAAGCTGTCTACCGCGTTCGAGGGCTTCTCTATCACTGATATCGGGATGTAACAGATGAGCCAGACAGATGGCAAAACATAGTTGATTCTCTCTGTTGTGGACGATGTACAGAAAACGTCTTTTTTTTAATGATTTCACTGTCTAGCATTTACCCAAGGAATTGTTTCCCCCCACCCCTAGGGTTCTGGATCACTTCTACGACAAGTTCTAGCTGACCATCGGCCATAACAGCCCAGTTAGACTGCACAACACGGAGTAAGAGCCTTTCAAAGTCGGCTAGGATGGGGAGCTCGTCATTAGATAAGACGACCGAGACGTTACTAGGGAGATTTTGACCGCGCAGCTCTAACTGTACCACGTCTCGAGGAGTCACGTATGCTAATGCTTGCTAATGATTCATTCTCTAACTGCTCAAGGCTGGCGAGAGCTTGATTTACAGCAAGGAGAGGATCTACCAGCTATTCGGAGCTGTTAGATGTAGTGGCTGTGTCGTTTTCATTCAAATCATTTTCAGTTAAATCGCTTTGAAAACCCGACTCATTCTGAAGATTTTGTGCTACTGAGTCTGCTAAACTCTCTAACAATTCAATAGCTACTACTGTGTGTTGATCCATGACCTAATAAAAATCAAACGCTTTTAAAAACCTTAAATCAACATCATTGCAATTTATACAGATGATAAAAAATCACAGTCTGAAACAGTTTACAAATTGTCACTTTGTACACCTAACTTCTGACAGATGAGCCAAAAGGCTCTTGGCATAAGATCCAATTGCTGGCGTGTAGTTCTGCAACACTGAGGGCACCTGGATGGTCTGGATCTGGGTCTGTTTGCTGGAGACAAAAAAGAAAGAGAGAAACAAAAAAAAGAAAACATTAACTTCATAAACGGGCAGATCTCATAAACACAGCAGCCTCTTAAGGTATGTAAACAGACAGCCAGACTGTGTGTGTGTGTGTGTGAGTGAGAGAGTCTGTGTGTGAGTCACAACTTGTTGTAAAGACAAGGGTAAGGACCAAAAACAGTTATTTTTTATTACTTTAAGAGAGACTGATGAGAATAACAAATGCAAAAACCAGAATGTCATATTTATAGCATCTTATTCGTATATTAAAAAACACCAAGATAATACTATAACTCAACCAACACCGTTAATAGTTATAACAACACACAGTCAAATATCCCTTTTGAGACTCGGCTTTGCAGAAATTACATTTCAAAGCACAGCCTATTTAATTTCACAAGTACAAAACCTTCTGTGTATGCTTATGATGTAAAATAAGGGTAATTATTACATTTGTACAGCGTCTCTCAAAGCACTGTAAAACAATTTAAGAAAGCAAAAAGACTTAGAGTGTGTTGATGGAAATCCCTTGCTGGAAGCCCCGCGGGATCTCAGGTGTGGATTCTCAGAACTGGAACTGGAACTGGTTCTCCTGTGGTTGCGACCCGATGAAAATCCTGGATCTCTGTCCGCTGGTTGAGGCCTAGACCTCTCCTTGGCCATCAGTGGTTGATTAGGGGTTGAGACAGACTCCTGGTGAAATGGCAGTTGTTCTTCAAGATTTTGATGCGGTATCACATCCCCCGGATCTCCTCCGGTTAACCGGGCAGCCTCTGGAGAATGTTTAACGTTTTGACTGCCTGAGGTATCCCCGGTTGTGTCATGCAGTGGCTGTGATGATGGCGATAGCCCTTCTTGGAAATGTTGATCCAATTCGCCCCACGGATCTAGCACGAGAAGAAAAAAAGTTATTGGTAAATATTCTGTGTAAGTTTTAGGTTAAAAAATTAAATAAAAAACATGTAGCAACTCATAGGGTAATACCACGTCATCTGAAACCACAGATGGGGAGTCAGTATCAGATGAGGTCTCAGATGTTGAGGTATCAGTTGATGACTCTGCAAGACACAGATCCATCCCATTGTGCTGTGTACATACCTTTCGAATTACTTAGTTCTTTACAAATTCTGTTTCTCAAATGATACCAGTATCTGGCAAAAAAACAAAAACAAATGTGAAAAAAGAAAACAGAAAAAAGAAACATTTCATTGGCTTCTCATGTACAAAGACTGATTCTTGGTTAACAAGTATCCTGATACCCTAAAGTCTTCCACATCCCATTCATACTGTGGAGCCCATGCATGTTTGATCCAGAAAATCAGTCAGGTTTTTAGGGGAAGTCTTATTCTTTCGAGGACAGAGATAGCGGGATCAGTGGAGATTGAAGAAGTCCACAATGTCATTGTTATACATTGTTACCCCTAGAGGTCAAATCAGAGCCTTTCGTGTGAGCAGCACATCTCGCAATAGCCAGGCTAGCAGGTCACTGAATGGCGGACAAATGATTGTATGGCTGAGATGTATGTTTAATTGGTGTGCCATCTGCATGAAGAAAAAATAAATGCCCAGTTACTGTAATATGAATATCTGTGTTTCCCCTACAAAGGGCAGTTTAATCACAGGTGTGATTAAACTTATATTGTGAAAATTCTGTTCTGAAACGCTAAATCAATCATACTGCAGCAAGGTGAGAAGTTAAACAACTGGAGACATTAAATAAATTGACAAAAATAAGTAAGTATTAAAGTAAAATTTAAATTTATTAAAATTTATTTTACCGCTCATGGTGTTTTTGATATTTTCTAAGTGTAAAAAAGAAAGAAGATCCGAGAATTCAGAGCTAACTCCACACGTGGAAATTAAGTTAAATGACATAATTCGTTGTTTGTCTATGCCCTTTAGAACAACACACGTTTTCTGATCTCAGCGTTTTCTATTTCAGTGTTGTGAAACGGGGCGACACTTCCTTTCACACACTTCGTTCATTCTATTCCTTTCCCGGATATTTGTCCTGTTTTTACAGTTGTTGGATTTTAGGAGTGATTTTGTTTTATTGAAGTCCATATATTGGATGAAATGAATAGAGAGGCGTATACCAGGGTTTTTTTAGTAGGAAACGTCATGAATTTATTACATTTTGAAGCGTGAAGGTTCCCACGGGTCAAACAGGTGGTAGAAAATGGGTAGGTCATAAAGTGCAACGACTGCGACCATATTTCTTGTATTATTTTCCCAGAATAGCGGCATGGTTAAAACATTTCCCACTAGGCATTATCTTTAGATCGCCATTTATTTTAAACAAATGTAATGAGTGAGTTTGATTGAATTGTGTTGTGGGAGAAAAAAACCTTCAGCTGGGCCAGAGGTCCTCTCACCAGGTCCTGTTTAATTCACTTGAGTCGAATAGAGTCCAATACATTATAGCTTTTACTGTAATATCAAAAACAAAGTACAAGTAAAACTGAGTTGTGCATTCACATATATTTTCAAAACATGCTCGTCCTGGCGGTTTGTTGGGAAAACACGAAATACAAACTTCCGTGTGTTGTTTCTGGATCATTAAATTCAATATTTCTTTGTTTAAAATGGAGCACATCACAACTTTGATATAAACGAGTACCCTCCGACATCAAAGTCCACAGCAGTTGGTATTACGTGTGTACAGAGAGCCTGCACATTTTCTTCTCTCAACTCTCATGTATCAATTGTAGACACTTATTATAATCTTTAGTATGTTCTAAAATGTAAATAACAGGAAACATATTACTTGGGACCAAAGACAGAGCTAATTCATGCACTAGGGACACAAGGAAGGGGAAGGTCACGCTGTCCACATATCTCCCATTTGTGACTTTCAAGTCAAACATACTCAATCTCTTCTCTAGCCTGTGATGATGACAGAGTCCATCTTGGCCTGAGCAACTTAACTCATTGTCTTGTGACCCTAAGTCTTGTGGATGACCATCAAATTATGGCTTCTCATCCTGACGGAGGTCTGTTATCGCATTCGTACAATCTGATAAACCTCTAGCGAGTAGAAACCAAATTGTCAGAGCACATGCATGTCTAGCAGAGATGTTATGTTTAATTGGTGTGCCATCTGCATGAA
Source organism: Siniperca chuatsi (assembly GCF_020085105.1). NCBI lineage: Eukaryota > Metazoa > Chordata > Actinopteri > Centrarchiformes > Sinipercidae > Siniperca > Siniperca chuatsi. The sequence continues at coordinate 25,408,439 of NC_058059.1, read as the reverse complement.
GAAAAACAGCGGATTAGATTTTGTCAACGGTAATTCATAACCTGACAATCTACTGGGTGTTATGGCAGATTTGTGTTTGTGAGTATGTATTTAGTGCTGGGAGTACATTTACTGAAATCTGGAGTCTCTCCTCCCTTGCTCATGTGTGTGTCTGTGCTCGCTCGAGCAGAATGTGACTGCTTGCTCTTTTTATTATTTGCCGCTTGTACACATATAACAAAGAATGGGGGTCATATTTAAGCATTTGTGCTGACAACGTGAACTGCATAGACACAGTGATTCCCTTGATATCACATATTAAAGCTACGCACAAGAAAGAACATCATACAGCCTCCCACTTCATTTTGGAGCACTTTTGGGTCTTCTACCATCTGAATAATGTATGTGAGAAAACATCAGGGGTTCTCCCTCAGTCACTCCTCTGGACTACGACACCAGTTGTAAACCATGTTTCCCATTCTTTAGATGTAATGGGTTAGAGTTTTTCTTCGTCAGGGGTGCCCCTCCACGCCTTTTGAATAACAGAGTTATCCATGCAATGTCTGAAAAAGATGTAGGATTCAGATTGTCTATTTCTACACTGCAGATCTGTCCAGACACAGATCCATCCCATTGTGCTGTGTACATACCTTTCGAATTACTTAGTTCTTTACAAATTCTGTTTCTCAAATGATACCAGTATCTGGCAAAAAAACAAAAACAAATGTGAAAAAAGAAAACAGAAAAAAGAAACATTTCATTGGCTTCTCATGTACAAAGACTGATTCTTGGTTAACAAGTATCCTGATACCCTAAAGTCTTCCACATCCCATTCATACTGTGGAGCCCATGCATGTTTGATCCAGAAAATCAGTCAGGTTTTTAGGGGAAGTCTTATTCTTTCGAGGACAGAGATAGCGGGATCAGTGGAGATTGAAGAAGTCCACAATGTCATTGTTATACATTGTTACCCCTAGAGGTCAAATCAGAGCCTTTCGTGTGAGCAGCACATCTCGCAATAGCCAGGCTAGCAGGTCACTGAATGGCGGACAAATGATTGTATAGCTGAGATGTATGTTTAATTGGTGTGCCATCTGCATGAAGAAAAAATAAATGCCCAGTTACCGTAATATGAATATCTGTGTTTCCCCTACAAAGGGCAGTTTAATCACAGGTGTGATTAAACTTATATTGTGAAAATTCTGTTCTGAAATGCTAAATCAATCATACTGCAGCAAGGTGAGAAGTTAAACAACTGGAGACATTAAATAAATTGACAAAAATAAGTAAGTATTAAAGTAAAATAAATTGTGCTATTGTGCTCTACAGCACAATAGCACAATTTATTTTACCGCTCATGGTGTTTTTGATATTTTCTAAGTGTAAAAAAGAAAGAAGATCCGAGAATTCAGAGCTAACTCCACACGTGGAAATTAAGTTAAATGACATAATTCGTTGTTTGTCCATGCCCTTTAGAACAACACACGTTTTCTGATCTCAGCGTTTTCTATTTCAGTGTTGTGAAACGGGGCGACACTTCCTTTCACACACTTCGTTCATTCTATTCCTTTCCCGGATATTTGTCCTGTTTTTACAGTTGTTGGATTTTAGGAGTGATTTTGTTTTATTGAAGTCCATATATTGGATGAAATGAATAGAGAGCTGTAAACCAGGGTTTTTTTGTAGGAAATATCATGAATTTATTAAACTTTGAAGCGTGAAGAAGCTTCCCAAGGGTCAAACAGGTGGTAGAAAAGCGGTAGGTCATAAAGTGCAACGACTGCGACCATATTTCTTGTATTATTTTCCCAGAATAGCGGCATGGTTAAAACATTTCCCACTAGGCATTATCTTTAGATCGCCATTTATTTTAAACAAATGTAATGAGTGAGTCTGATTGAATTGTGTTGTGGGAGAAAAAAACCTTCAGCTGGGCCAGAGGTCCTCTCACCAGGTCCTGTTTAATTCACTTGAGTCGAATAGAGTCCAATACATTATAGCTTTTACTGTAATATCAAAAACAAAGTACGAGTAAAACTGAGTTGTGCATTCACTTATATTTTCAAAACATGCTCGTCCTGGCGGGTTGTTGGGAAAACACGAAATACAAACTTCCGTGTGTTGTTTCTGGATCATTAAATTCAAGATTTCTATGTTTAAAATGGAGCACATCACAACTTTGATATAAACGAGTACCCTCCGACATCAAAGTCCACAGCAGTTGGTATTACGTGTGTATAAGAGAGCCTGCACATTTTCTTCTCTCAACTCTCATGTATGATTTGTAGACACTTATTATAATCTTAAGTATGTTCTAAAATGTAATAAACAGGAAACATATTACTTGGGACCAAAGACAGCGCTAATTCATGCACTAAGAACACAAGGAAAGGGAAGGTCACACTGTCCATATCTACCATTTGTGACTTTCAAGTCAAACATACTCAATGTCTTCTCTAGCCTGTGATGATGACAGAGTCCATCTTGGCCTGAGCAACTTACCTCATTGTCTTGTGGATGACCATCAAATTATGGCTTCTCATCCTGACGGAGGTCTGTTATCACATTCGTCCAATCTAATAAACCTCTAACGAGTAAAAACCAAATTGTCAACGCACATGTCTAGCAGAGACGTTATGTTTAATTGGTGTGCCATCTGCATGAAGAAAAACAGCGGATTAGATTTTGTCAACGGTAATTCATAACCTGACAATCTACTGGGTGTTATGGCAGATTTGTGTTTGTGAGTATGTATATAGTGCTGGGAGTACATTTACTGAAATCTGGAGTCTCCTCCCTTGCTCTTGTTTGTGCTCGCTCGAGCAGAATGTGACTGCTTGATCTTTTTATTATTTGCCTTTTGTACACATATAACAAAGAATGGGGGTCATATTTAAGCATTTGTTCAGACAACGTGAACTGCCTTGACACAGTGATTCCCTTGATATCACATATTAAAGCTACGCACAAGAAAGAACATCATACAGCCTCCCACTTCATTTTGGAGGAGGGCTTTGGACAACATAGCAGTGTCACGTATTGTGTTATAAACAGCATCACGCAGCAAAGTCCTCATTTTGTACATGACATATTTCTTTTGACATAGCTTATCCAGACGAATGTATGTGAGAAAACATCAGGGGTTCTCCTCAGTCACTCCACTGGACTACAACACCAGTTGTAAACCATGTTTCCCATTCTTTAGATGTAATGGGGTAGACTTTTTCTTCGTCGGGGTGCCCCTCCACGCCATTTGAATAACAGACTCATCCATGCAATGTCTGAAAAAGATGTAGGATTCAGATTGTCTATTTCTACACTGTAGATCTGTCCAGACACAGATCCATCCCATTGTGCTGTGTACATACCTTTCGCATTACTTAGTTCTTTACAAATTCTGTTTCTCAAATGATACCAGTGGCAAAAACAAAAACAAATGTCTCTTGTACAAAACTGATTCTTGGTTAACAAGTATCCTGATACCCTAAAGTCTTCCACATCTCATTCATACTGTGGAGCCCATGCATGTTTGATCCAGCAATCAATGGTTTTTAAGTCTTATTCATTCGAGGACAGATTTAGCGGGATCAGTGGAGATTGAAGCAGTCCACAATGTCATTGTTATACATTGTTACCTCTAGAGGTCAAATCACAGCCTTTCGTGTGAGCAGCACATCTCGCAATAGCCAGGCTAGCAGGTCACTGAATGACGGACAAATGATCGTATAGTTGAGATGTATGTTTAATTGGTGAGAAATCTGCATGAAGAAAAATAAATGCCCAGTTACCGTAATATGAATATCTGTGTTTCCCCTACATAGGGCAGTTTAATCACACCTGCGACAGACACATATTATGAAAATTCTGTTCTGAAATGCTAAATCAATCATACTGCAGCAAGGTGAGAAGTTAAACAATTGGAGGCATTAAATAAATTGACAAAAATAAGTAAGTATTAAAAAGTAAAATATGTTGTGCTATTGTGCTGTAGAACCGCTCATGGTGTTTTTGATATTTTCTAAGTGTAAAAAGAAAGAAGATCCGAGAGCTCAGAGCTAACTCCGAACGTGGAAATTAAGTTAAATGACAATAATACGTTGGTTGTCCATGCCCTTTAGAACAACACATGTTTTCTGATCTCAGCGTTTTCTATATCAGTGTTGTGAAACGTGGCGACACTTCCTTTCACACACTTCGTTCATTCCTATTCCTTTCCCGGATATTTGTCCTGTTTTTACAGTTGTTGGATTTTAGGAGTGATTTTGTTTTATATTTTTGATATTGTCCATATATTGGATGAAATTAATAGAGAGCTGTAAACCAGGGTTTTTTTTGTAGGAAATATCATGAATTTATTAAACTTTGAAGCGTGAAGCTTCCCAAGGGTCAAACAGGTGGTAGAAAAGCGGTAGGTCATAAAGTGCAACGACTGCGACCATATTTCTTGTATTATTTTCCCAGAATAGCGGCATGGTTAAAACATTTCCCACTAGGCATTATCTTTAGATCGCCATTTATTTTAAACAAATGTAATGAGTGAGTCTGATTGAATTGTGTTGTGGGAGAAAAAAACCTTCAGCTGGGCTTCACACTGCCTGACTTTTCAAGCAACTTAACTAGCCAGTGTCATTGTGACCCTAAGTCTTGTGGATGACCATCAAATTATGGCTTCTCATCCTGACGGAGGTCTGTTATCACATTCGTACAATCTGATATACCTCTAGCGAGTAAAACTTAAATTGTCAAAGCACATGTCTAGCAGAGATGTATGTTTAATTGGTGTGCCATCTGCATGAAGAAAAACAGCGGATTAGATTTTGTCAACGGTAATTCATAACCTGACAATCTACTGGGTGTTATGGCAGATTTGTGTTTGTGAGTATGTATATAGTGCTGGGAGTACATTTACTGAAAAGTCCTGTCTCATGTGCTCGCTCGCTCGAGCAGAATGTGACTGCTTGCTCTTTGTATTATTTGCCACTTGTACACATATAACAAAGAAGGGGGATCATATTTAAGCATTTGTGAAGACAACGTGAACTGCCTTGACACAGTGATTCCCTCGATATCACATGTTAAAGCTACGCACAAGAAAGAACATCATACAGCCTACCACTTCATTTTGGAGGAGGGCTTTGGACAACATAGCAGTGTCACGTATTGTGTTATAAACAGCATCACACAGCAAAGTCCTCATTTTGTACATGACAAATTTCTTTTTGACATAGCTTAGCAGACTAATGTATGTGAGAAAACATCAGGGGTTCCCCCTCAGTCACTCCACTGGACTACAACACCAGTTGTAAACCATGTTTCCCATTCTTTAGATGTAATGGGGTAGAGTTTTTCTTCGTCAGGGGTGCCCCTCCACGCCATTTGAATAACAGAGTTATCCATGCAATGTCTGAAAAAGATGTAGGACTCAGATTGTCTATTTCTACACTGTAGATCTGTCCAGACACAGATCCATCCCATTGTGCTGTGTACATACCTTTCGCATTACTTAGTTCTTTACAAATTCTGTTTCTCAAATGATACCAGTATCTGGCAAAAAAACAAAAACAAATGTGTGGTGTAGTTCCATGAAGAAACATTTCATTGGCTTCTCTTGTACAAAGACTGATTCTTGGTTAACAAGTATCCTGATACCCTAAAGTCTTCCACATCCCATTCATACTGTGGAGCCCATGCATTTTGATCCAGAAAATCAATCATGCATTATTTGATCCAGAAAATCAATGTCATTGGTTTTTAGAGGAAGTCTTAGCCTTTCGTTCAGAGGACAGAGGTCACTGAATGACGGACAAATGATCAGTGAGATGTTGTTTAAGCAGCCATCTGCATAAATGTCAGTTGTTATACATCTGTGTTTACCTCTAGGGAGGTCAAATCACAGACCATATTTGAAAATTCTGTTCTGAAATGCATCAATCATCTGCAGCAAGGTAGCCAGGCTAGCAAGGTCACTGAATGACGGACAAAAATAATGATAAAGTAAAATAGTTGAGATGTACGTTTAATTGGTGTTTGTGCCATCTGTGTAAAAAAGAAGAAAAAGTCAGAGCTAACGCCGAACAGTTACCGTAATATGAATATCTGTGTTTTTTCTCAGCGTTTTCTATATCAGTGTTGTGAAAGGGCAGTTTAATCACACCTCCCGGACAGACACATATTTTGATTTTGTTTTAAAATTGTCCATATATTGGATGAAATTAATAGAGAGCTGTAAACCAGGGTTTTTTTGTAGGAAATATCATGAATTTATTAAATTTTGAAGCGTGAAGCTTCCCAAGGGTCAAACAGGTGGTAGAAAAGCGGTGTGCAACGACTGCGACCATATTTCTTGTATTATTTTCCCAGAATAGCGGCATGGTTAAAACATTTCCCACTAGGCATTATCTTTAGATCGCCATTTATTTTAAACAAATGTAATGAGTGAGTCTGATTGAATTGTGTTGTGGGAGAAAAAACCTTCAGCTGGGCCAGAGGTCCTCTCACCAGGTCCTGTTTAATTCACTTGAGTCGAATAGAGTCCAATACATTATAGCTTTTACTGTAATATCAAAAACAAAGTACGAGTAAAACTGAGTTGTGCATTCACTTATATTTTCAAAACATGCTCGTCCTGGCGGGTTGTTGGGAAAACACGAAATACAAACTTCCGTGTGTTGTTTCTGGATCATTAAATTCAAGATTTCTATGTGTTTAAAATGGAGCACATCACAACTTTGATATAAACGAGTACCCTCCGACATCAAAGTCCACAGCAGTTGGTATTACGTGTGTATAAGAGAGCCTGCACATTTTCTTCTCTCAACAGAAAATCAATCAGGTTTTTAGGGGAAGTCTTATTCGTTCGAGGACAGAGATAGCGGGATCAGTGGAGATTGAATCATGTATGATTTGTAGACACTTATTATAATCTTAAGTATGTTCTAAAATGTAATAAACAGGAAACATATTACTTGGGACCAAAGACAGCGCTAATTCATGCACTAAGGACACAAGGAAAGGGAAGGTCACACTGTCCATGTGCCATATCTGAACCATTTGTGACTTTCAAGTCAAACATACTCAATGTCTTCTCTAGCCTTTGATGATGACAGAGTCCATCTTGGCCTGAGCAACTTAACTCAGTGTCTTGTGACCCTAAGTCTTGTGGATGACCATCAAATTATGGCTTCTCATCCTGACGGAGGTCTGTTATCACATTCGTCCAATCTGATAAACCTCTAACGAGTAAAAACCAAATTGTCAAAGCACATGTCTAGCAGAGATGTATGTTTAATTGGTGTGCCATCTGCATGAAGAAAAACAGCGGATTAGATTTTGTCAACGGTAATTCATAACCTGACAATCTACTGGGTGTTATGGCAGATTTGTGTTTGTGAGTATTTATATAGTGCTGGGAGTACATTTAATGAAATCTGGAGTCTCCTCCCTTGCTATTGTCTGTGCTCGCTCGAGTAGAATGTGACTGCTTGCTCTTTTTATTATTTGCCACTTGTACACATATAACAAAGAATGGGGGTCATATTTAACCATTTGTGCAGACAACGTGAACTGCCTTGACACAGTGATTCCCTTGATATCACATGTTAAAGCTACGCACAAGAAAGAACATCATCCCACTTCATTTTGGAGGAGGGCTTTGGACAACATAGCTGTGTCACGTATTGTGTTATAAACAGCATCACACAGCAAAGTCCTCATTTCGTACATGACATATTTCTTTTTGACATAGCTTAGCAGACTAATGTATGTGAGAAAACATCAGGGGTTCCCCCTCAGTCACTCCACTGGACTACAACACCAGTTGTAAACCATGTTTCCCATTCTTTAGATGTAATGGGGTAGAGTTTTTCTTCGTCAGGGGTGCCCCTCCACGCCATTTGAATAACAGAGTTATCCATGCAATGTCTGAAAAAGATGTAGGATTCAGATTGTCTATTTCTACACTGTAGATCTGTCCAGACACAGATCCATCCCATTGTGCTGTGTACATACCTTTCGCATTACTTAGTTCTTTACAAATTCTGTTTCTCAAATGATACCAGTATCTGGCAAAAAAAACAAAAACAAATGTGTGGTGTAGTTCCATGAAGAAACATTTCATTGGCTTCTCTTGTACAAAGACTGATTCTTGGTTAACAAGTATCCTGATACCCTAAAGTCTTCCACATCCCATTCATACTGTGGAGCCCATGCATTTTTGATCCAGAAAATCAATCAGGTTTTTAGGGGAAGTCTTATTCTTTCGAGGACAGAGATAGCGGGATCAGTGGAGATTGAAGCAGTCCACAATGTCATTGTTATACATTGTTACCTCTAGAGGTCAAATCACAGCCTTTCGTGTGAGCAGCACATCTCGCAATAGCCAGGCTAGCAGGTCACTGAATGACGGACAAATGATCGTATAGTTGAGATGTACGTTTAATTGGTGTGCCATCTGCATGAAGAAAAAATTAAACGCCCAGTTACCGTAATATGAATATCTGTGTTTCCCTACATAGGGCAGTTTAATCACACCTGCGACAGACACATATTATGAAAATTCTGTTCTGAAATGCTAAATCAATCATACTGCAGCAAGGTGAGAAGTTAAACAATTGGAGGCATTAAATAAATTGACAAAAATAAGTAAGTATTAAAGTAAAATATGTTGTGCTATTGTGCTGTAGAACCGCTCATGGTGTTTTTGATATTTTCTAAGTGTAAAAAAGAAAGAAGATCCGAGAGCTCAGAGCTAACTCCGAACGTGGAAATTAAGTTAAATGACAATAATACGTTGGTTGTCCATGCCCTTTAGAACAACACATGTTTTCTGATCTCAGCGTTTTCTATATCAGTGTTGTGAAACGTGGCGACACTTCCTTTCACACACTTCGTTCATTCCTATTCCTTTCCCGGATATTTGTCCTGTTTTTACAGTTGTTGGATTTTAGGAGTGATTTTGTTTTATATTTTTGATATTGTCCATATATTGGATGAAATTAATAGAGAGCTGTAAACCAGGGTTTTTTTGTAGGAAATATCATGAATTTATTAAACTTTGAAGCGTGAAGCTTCCCAAGGGTCAAACAGGTGGTAGAAAAGCGGTAGGTCATAAAGTGCAACGACTGCGACCATATTTCTTGTATTATTTTCCCAGAATAGCGGCATGGTTAAAACATTTCCCACTAGGCATTATCTTTAGATCGCCATTTATTTTAAACAAATGTAATGAGTGAGTCTGATTGAATTGTGTTGTGGGAGAAAAAAACCTTCAGCTGGGCCAGAGGTCCTCTCACCAGGTCCTGTTTAATTCACTTGAGTCGAATAGAGTCCAATACATTATAGCTTTTACTGTAATATCAAAAACAAAGTACGAGTAAAACTGAGTTGTGCATTCACTTATATTTTCAAAACATGCTCGTCCTGGCGGGTTGTTGGGAAAACACGAAATACAAACTTCCGTGTGTTGTTTCTGGATCATTAAATTCAAGATTTCTATGTTTAAAATGGAGCACATCACAACTTTGATATAAACGAGTACCCTCCGACATCAAAGTCCACAGCAGTTGGTATTACGTGTGTATAAGAGAGCCTGCACATTTTCTTCTCTCAACTCTCATGTATGATTTGTAGACACTTATTATAATCTTAAGTATGTTCTAAAATGTAATAAACAGGAAACATATTACTTGGGACCAAAGACAGCGCTAATTCATGCACTAAGAACACAAGGAAAGGGAAGGTCACACTGTCCATATCTACCATTTGTGACTTTCAAGTCAAACATACTCAATGTCTTCTCTAGCCTGTGATGATGACAGAGTCCATCTTGGCCTGAGCAACTTAACTCAGTGTCTTGTGGATGACCATCAAATTATGGCTTCTCATCCTGACGGAGGTCTGTTATCACATTCGTACAATCTGATATACCTCTAGCGAGTAAAACCTAAATTGTCAAAGCACATGTCTAGCAGAGATGTATGTTTAATTGGTGTGCCATCTGCATGAAGAAAAACAGCGGATTAGATTTTGTCAACGGTAATTCATAACCTGACAATCTACTGGGTGTTATGGCAGATTTGTGTTTGTGAGTATGTATATAGTGCTGGGAGTACATTTACTGAAGTGTGTCTGCGCTCGCTCGAGCAGAATGTGACTGCTTGCTCTTATTATTTGCCACTTGTACACATATGACAAAGAATGGGGATGATATTTAACCATTTGTGAAGACAACGTGAACTGCCTTGACACAGTGATTCCCTCGATATCACATGTTAAAGCTACGCACAAGAAAGAACATCATACAGCCTACCACTTCATTTTGGAGGAGGGCTTTGGACAACATAGCAGTGTCACGTATTGTGTTATAAACAGCATCACACAGCAAAGTCCTCATTTTGTACATGACAAATTTCTTTTTGACATAGCTTAGCAGACTAATGTATGTGAGAAAACATCAGGGGTTCCCCCTCAGTCACTCCACTGGACTACAACACCAGTTGTAAACCATGTTTCCCATTCTTTAGATGTAATGGGGTAGAGTTTTTCTTCGTCAGGGGTGCCCCTCCACGCCATTTGAATAACAGAGTTATCCATGCAATGTCTGAAAAAGATGTAGGACTCAGATTGTCTATTTCTACACTGTAGATCTGTCCAGACACAGATCCATCCCATTGTGCTGTGTACATACCTTTCGCATTACTTAGTTCTTTTCAAATTCTTTTACTCAAATGATACCAGTATCTGGCAAAAAAACAAAAACAAATGTGTGGTGTAGTTCCATGAAGAAACATTTCATTGGCTTCTCTTGTACAAAGACTGATTCTTGGTTAACAAGTATCCTGATACCCTAAAGTCTTCCACATCCCATTCATACTGTGGAGCCCATGCATTTTCGATCCAGAAAATCAATCAGGTTTTTAGGGGAAGTCTTATTCGTTCGAGGACAGAGATAGCGGGATCAGTGGAGATTGAAGCAGTCCACAATGTCATTGTTATACATTGTTACCTCTAGAGGTCAAATCACAGCCTTTCATGTGAGCAGCACATCTCGCAATAGCCAGGCTAGCAGGTCACTGAATGACGGACAAATGATCGTATAGTTGAGATGTACGTTTAATTGGTGTGCCATCTGCATGAAGAAAAAAGTAAACGCCCAGTTACCGTAATATGAATATCTGTGTTTCCCCTACATAGGGCAGTTTAATCACACCTGCGACAGACACATATTATGAAAATTCTGTTGGCCTGAGCAACTTAACTCAGTGTCTTGTGACCCTAAGTCTTGTGGATGACCATCAAATTATGGCTTCTCATCCTGATGGAGGTCTGTTATCACATTCGTACAATCTGATATACCTCTAGCGAGTAAAACTTAAATTGTCAAAGCACATGTCTAGCAGAGATGTATGTTTAATTGGTGTGCCATCTGCATGAAGAAAAACAGCGGATTAGATTTTGTCAACGGTAATTCATAACCTGACAATCTACTGGGTGTTATGGCAGATTTGTGTTTGTGAGTATGTATATAGTGCTGGGAGTACATTTACTGAAGTGTGTCTGCGCTCGCTCGAGCAGAATGTGACTGCTTGCTCTTTGTATTATTTGCCACTTGTACACATATAACAAAGAAGGGGGATCATATTTAAGCATTTGTGAAGACAACGTGAACTGCCTTGACACAGTGATTCCCTCGATATCACATGTTAAAGCTACGCACAAGAAAGAACATCATACAGCCTACCACTTCATTTTGGAGGAGGGCTTTGGACAACATAGCAGTGTCACGTATTGTGTTATAAACAGCATCACACAGCAAAGTCCTCATTTTGTACATGACAAATTTCTTTTTGACATAGCTTAGCAGACTAATGTATGTGAGAAAACATCAGGGGTTCCCCCTCAGTCACTCCACTGGACTACAACACCAGTTGTAAACCATGTTTCCCATTCTTTAGATGTAATGGGGTAGAGTTTTTCTTCGTCAGGGGTGCCCTCCACGCCATTTGAATAACAGAGTTATCCATGCAATGTCTGAAAAAGATGTAGGACTCAGATTGTCTATTTCTACACTGTAGATCTGTCCAGACACAGATCCATCCCATTGTGCTGTGTACATACCTTTCGCATTACTTAGTTCTTTTCAAATTCTTTTACTCAAAACAGGCATTATCTTTTAGATCGCCATTTATTTTAAACATTGTGCTAGGAGAAAAACCTTCAGCACAATGTAGCACAATTTATTTGAAACGGGCTTCATTTCACACAGCTTTTATTCTTCCTGGACATTAAGTGTAAAAGTTGTTGATTTTGTGGAATTTTTGTTTTATTGATGTCCATATATTGGATGAAATGAATAGCAGGCGTATAATTGTGGTTTTTTAGTACCCAAACGTGAAAATTAAGTTAAATGACATAATTGTTTGTCCATGCCTTTTAGAATAAATACACGTTTTGATCTCAGTTGTTTTCTTATTTCAGTGATTGGGGATCAAGGACACTTTTCACACACTGTTCATTCTATTCCTCTCTGACATTTGTCCTGTTTTTTACAGTTGTTGGATTTAGGAGTGATTGTTTTTATTGACGTCCATATATTGATGAAATGAATAAAGAGGCGTATGTACCAGGTTTTTTTAGTAGGAAATGTCGGGTGAATTCTCATTACATTTTGAAGCGTGAAGGTTCCCAATGGTCAAATAGGTGGAAGAAAATGGGTAGGTCATAAAGCAAAACGATCATGACCATATTTCTTGTAATATTTTCCAGAATAGCGCATGGTTAAAAACATTTACCAGGCATTATCTTTAGATCGCCATTTATTTTAAAACAAATGTAATGAGTGAGTTTGATTGAATTGTGTTGTCATTCTTAGGAGAAAAACTCTCAGCTGGGCCATGTCCTCTAGACACTCTTCCACACACTTAATCTATTCTATTGAGTCGAATAGAGTCCATTAAAGCTTTTAACTGTAATTACTTGTCCTGTTTTAATTTACAGTGAGTTGATTTTGTATGATTTGTTTACATTATTGATAGTCCATATATTGACTGAAATGAATAGCAGGCATACCAGGCTTTTTTAGTACAAGGAAATGTCATGAATTTATTACATTTGAATTGTGAAGGTTCCTAATGGGTCAAACAGGTGGTCCCACGGGAACAACATGGTGAAATGGTCATACAAAGTGCAATGACTGGTGACCATATTTCTTGTATTATTTTCCAGAATAGTGGCATGGTTAAAATATTTCCCACTAGGCATTATCTTTAGGATCGCCATTTATTTTAAACAAATGTAATGAGTGAGTTTGATTGAATTGTGCTGTGGGAGAAAACCTTCAGCTGGGCCAGGAGGTCCTCCTCACTGAGGTCCTATCTTAATTTTACTTGAGTCACTATTAGTTGCAATGCCTTACGTAATATTAGTATTTTAGATTTATCTAGACAACGATATCTGTAGTTCTAAGAAGTTTACATGATTCATTAATTTCATATTCTGAGATAGTTGCTTAGCAAAGTAAAGTAATAGTGATTTATGTGACTCTTAGCATATCAGTAGAATTATCTCATGTGTTAACAATCATGACCATATTTTTTGTATATTATTTTCAGAATAGTGCATGGTTAAAAACATTTCCCCACTAGGGCATTATCTTTAGATCATTTATTTTAAACAAATGTAATGAGTGAGCTTGATTTAAAAACAAAGTACAAGTAAAACTGAAAACTCTTCAGCTGGGCCAGAGGTCCTCACCAGGTCCTGTTTAATTATGAAAACTTCAGTATTACATATTATCATGTCTATTAATCACATTGACGTGCATTCACATATATTTTCAAAACATGCTCGTCCTGGCGGTTTGTTGGGAAAACACGAAATACAAACTTCCGTGTGTTGTTTCTGGATCATTAAATTCAATATTTCTTTGTTTAAAATGGAGCACATCACAACTTTGATATAAACGAGTACCCTCCGACATCAAAGTCCACAGCAGTTGGTATTACGTGTGTACAGAGAGCCTGCACATTTTCTTCTCTCAACTCTCATGTATCAATTGTAGACACTTATTATAATCTTTAGTATGTTCTAAAATGTAAATAACAGGAAACATATTACTTGGGACCAAAGACAGAGCTAATTCATGCACTAGGAACACAAGGAAGGGGAAGGTCACGCTGTCCACATATCTCCCATTTGTGACTTTCAAGTCAAACATACTCAATCTCTTCTCTAGCCTGTGATGATGACAGAGTCCAGAAACTGTTCAATAATTCTCCACCCTAATACGTAATTAAAAGCTTTGCTCAATTACAGAGTTTATTCAGAATTATTATATCAGTGGAAACAATTATTCATCCAGTCATATAATCTCAGTGTCCACACAACAAGCAATGATATAATTTTCTCCTGGTGATCATCTAAGATTGTCTATAATACACAAATTAACTTTTGGAGTTAGACTGAACTCAGGAAGCAAGAGGTAAAACATGGAACGAATACGTAAAGTGACAGAGTGTAAGTTACAGAATACCATCTGACTGGAACTCACTGATTCCCTTTGGCACCAAATGATTTTTTTCTTACGTTTAATTTCTGGAATAAACGTACCTTCTTACTAAATAACTACCAATAAATAGAGCCCTGGTGTTGTGATGCCCAGGGGATTACAATGATGCCAAACATCACCTGATTACCCCTAATGGTTATTGAGATATTAATACCTGAGCTACCAAACATAAAACTTTTTCAATTTTGTAAGAAAGTTGTGGCAAATTTCTAATATTGTTAAAACTACAAACATACACATTCAAACAATGAGAAAAGTAACAAATTAATATCGTTGTCGCCTTTTAAGCGCGACAACGGAGGGAGACAACGAGTCAGAGTTGAGACTGTTTAAGACACAGATGAAAACAAAGAGGGGAAGCTAAATTAAAACACACTTGAGGGAATGAGGCTATTTCAAAATAACACATGAAATAACAGATCACAAACCCACAACCATGACTGAAAACAAAGCATTTACTGCAATAAGCATATACTATACTTTACATATGTAAAAGACATGGTTTTGCTTGTGTTACCATATTCTAACAATCCAACGCTCTGAGGAGAGCGTGGCTCTTAATTTGACCAGTATAAACCGGTAAACTCAGTATTTAAAACAGGTCAAAGTGCATGCTGAATTGCACGTGATATTTTTAACAAGTTAAAACAATAGAGTTATACAGCTGTGTGATGGGTGTAACCTGAATGTAATTATCCTAATCTTCCCTGGTCTATAGATTGCGGTGGAAACGCACACATAAATGGGAACTGAAGGAACTTTTTAGTTTCTTGAGAAGTAGTTCCTGCAGATAAAAGTTCCTGGTTCTTTTGGTTTAAAAGCAGCTCATGTGCATCATAGAAATTTTAGTTGCTTATATTTAGTCCAAAATTTTTTTTTCGTTGTAAAGTCAGCAGGAAAATTAATCAAAACAGAAATGATCTTATTTTGTTTAAAAACCCTAGAGACAAATACCAAATCATGCTAATGGTAAGGCAGATGTTTCCGGGGAAAAATATTTTTTTATGGAATGATTTGATTATCGCTATTTACATTAATAAGCAGGGTATGGTCTGCCAAAAGAAAAGAAAGACGTTATTTATTCTTTAGATTATACTTTAATAATCGAAATTGATTGCTAATGTAATGTTGAATTATCAAGGACACGTTTGTGTTTTAGTTTTGAGATATGTTGAGGATCTCACTCAAAGAAAACCTCAACATAACAATGAGGAAAATACTTCCGGAATGTGGGTTCTCAGTTCTCCAATGGGACAGATGCTCACAGCGTCTTATATAGCCGCGGTAAGATTAAAATTGGCGTGGATGGTGGGGACTTGAGTAGTTGCTCTGAGCATCTAATATTGCTGTGGATGGTTTTACATTGGAGTTAATTGAAAGCCCAGTGTTTCTCATACAGACGCTCAAGGGTACCTATTTGAGATGCAGAGGGGCGTCCTCCTGATATCAACTCTGGGTTGTCATGGTTTAGGTCCACTAATAAACTTTCGGGATATGAAATGCTTTATGGCACTTACGAACAGTAGATGCAGATACCTCTGTCCACCAGTAAATACCAATTTTGTGCTACTTTTACTCTTTAGTGGTATGCCACTTACACTAGTAGTATGTTCCTGCCATTATACTTGAATATGGCAACACCAACTGGAACACCATTGGAATACCGTTTTCATGTGAACTTTGCAAGCAAAACAGCATTCCAGTGCCAGTGGACCATGTGTGACAAGCCATTTATGAGTGGCACAAAGCATATAATATCATACGCTGATATGCTTTGTGGATATCAACATATTATGACACATAGTTCCCATGTGTAACAGCGTATGTTGATCTGTCTGACCATCAGTGATGTATAAATTGCAATGGCAGAAAAGTCCATGGGGGATTCCATGTGAGTCTTCATTTTTGCTGACATAATTTGCATTACACTAGGAGATAATAAAACTCATGTTTATCAATTAGGTTTTTATTTTGAAGGTCTTTACCAGAAGTTTCAGTTTGCTAGACTTCCAAAATGCAGGACAGCCCAGCCTCTTTCTAAACCTCTCTCACTGTGCAGCATTACATGAGAGTCACACACTGAATCGCCACTCTTACAATGAAGCCTGATTTGAATCTCCTTTTTTTCATTTTGAGTACTGTTAAGGTCACTCTCCCTCTGGAATATTGTCCCACTCATTGCCGTTGTGACTGGGACATCCATAGTGTATCATGTTATGGAGCTGAGGTCATGCCTATTTTCCATTCCAGCACACAGGAGGTGTAAGTAACAACATTCTTTCAATTCAGCTTTTGACTCGTCATTGTATTAAGACTGAAAAGTCCCAAGACTGTTTATTTCTGTTTTAGGTGGCTTGTGAGGGCAAAACTGTCTTCTATTCCTCAGAATGCCTTTGCCAACTTGGCCAACATTTCTCACATGTAAGACTGATGTTTTTCCACCAACACTAAAAAATAAATCTTTCAAACCAGCATAATTGGCAAGAACAGAGAATGTCACTAATAATGTTACAAAAAATATTAAAACTAGCAGAGAAAGTACTCAGAAACCTCCTCCAAGGCTGCACAATCCATTGCGTTTATTGTATAATAGAAAATGTTTACAACATGTTAATCAATATAGCCGAAGTCTTGACAGACAAAAATTACAATTACTGTACAAAGACAAAAAGCCTTCTATATTCTCTCTAGTGGACTTGTTACCTCTTGGAATCCATTTTTTGTATGCTACAGAAAAAAACACTGGATCATAATAATCTAACTTGACGAAATCCACAAACGTTACAACTTGTGAAATGCCCAGTTACCGTAATATATATATCTGCGACTATCTGTGTTTCCCCTACATAGTGCAGTTTAATCACACCTGCCACAGACACATATTATGAAAATTCTGTTCTGAAATGCTAAATCCATTTTATAAAGTGGCACATATATGGACAAACAACACTGCTGTCACAGATTAACCCATTATATGTTATAAATAAACAGAAGGTGACATTAAGGAATAACTGGCTGAAAAGTGTTTCAGTGCGCTCTATGGTTGAAAGTGTTGTTGGAAACGCACAGAGGCCTACCATATTCTTTCTCCTTTGACGGCAGTGTCTGTGCAGAGCCGCCATAAAGTCTGTGCAAAGCCACAATTTTAACGCATCACACCAGGAGAGCACGAAACAGCCCTCGTTAAATAACAAACGGATGCAATTATTTTTTCTCTCCCGATCTCTCCCCAGCTCTTTCTCTCTTTTCCTGCTTCCACCTCATCACCTGACTTATTTCAGATAACTAAGATCTACATGCCATAAATTCACAAAATGAGGGTAGAACTTCTTATACACATCATCTGGTGATAATTTATACTTTAAATTTGCAGTACGGGTGATAGTATTTGTGGCACTTATCATTGAAAATAGTCTTTAAGCTAAACTACTACATATCGAAACCCTTTTTCCACTTTCAGCGGCACGAGGCTCCACTGAAGACTCTGATATATAATATATATATGGTATAATATACAGTCTTTAAAATGTAGGAGCTGTCACAATTTAAAAGATCCTCTCATCTGTAACTGAACACACTTCTGAACACACACACCCAGTTAGAAAGGAGGGGTAGGGGTGCACACACACCCCTTGAGTGAGAGGAGACGGGGGACAGCAGCTCAGACAATTAATTTAATAGGAAAAAATAGGATCATACCCAAATGTCTCTATTGTAAAAGGTAGGAAAACCAACTGAACGTCTTTGTGTAAAATTTGTGCATGTACTCTCAACAATGTGAGAGCTAGAGCAAATCTTTTTCTCCACAGATTTCTGGTTTCTTTAATTCCGAAGTCAGTGGAGCAGATGCTGGTACTCTCAGGCTCACCAAAGCCAGTAGCAGGACAAATATCAACACGGAAGATGAAGAATAATAGAACTAGAAAAATTGTATTTCCTATAGAAAATCGCATTGCATTATACTGCTTAACAATGTGGAAGCAGAACCACATTCACTAAATAGACTAAGAGCTGAAATACGTTGCTAAAAAAGCTGGAAGCTAAACTGTAATACTGTCACAGCTGGAATGCGAACTGTAAATTCTGCATCCAAGTCACTAAGCTTGAAAAACTAGACATAATGACTTTTCAAAGAGTGGATGGCTAAAAAATGTGGTAAATGCCCACCCGCAGTTCAAAGGCATCATTTCATGGTCAGATTGGGTTAGATAGGCAGGGAGAGTGACAGAGAGATTTGTAGGAGAAGGTTCCTACAAAGCCCTTATGCTGCAAGCAAAGAACAACACTACAGATTGTAGTAGTAGTAAAGAAGCTAGTGGTAGTAGTAAAGACTGTAGTAGTAGTGGCAGTGGTGGTAGAAGAAAAGCCTGTATTAGTAAAGATTGTAATAATAATACTTAGTAGTAGCAGTAGACAAGTTTGTCTACTAATTGTTGTGGAATGTGGAATGGTATGAAGGCATGAGAGTAAATTTAAGAGGAAATGATGATGATGCCACCCACTCTAGCTCTGAACATTCCACCCAATACACACCCATTATACACTCAGAAAAACTTAAACTGTGATAATTCAAAAACTGATTTGAATATTTTAAAAAAGCGGAAACAAGGCGTAATAGTTGAAAGTCTTGTGACCAATTTAAAATTTACATGACGACTATAGCTGAATGTAGGCAGAACTAGTAGCATTTCAAAGTGGAGTAGGTTTGAAAAGGAATTCTTTGTAGAAGAACACTTTAAAGCTCCCCCCTTGGGACCACGGTCTTCACTATCTGCTGGGTCCGATACTGGTTTAGGTGAATCCACCCTGTTTTACCGTTGTAGGCATGCTCAGGATGACTTGGAATAGTCCTTTTTGTCTGTGGATAGACTCACTTGCCTGGTTCCACCAGTTGTTCAGTCGTAGTCATATCAGTAAAATCAATAATTAGATGTTGTGTCTTGCAAATTGTGCATGGATTTAAAAAAAACATATACAGTCAAACATGGGCAAAACCAGTAACTAAAATTGCTTTAATCATCTGAAATTTAATCTTTGATCATCTCCCTCTTGCAGAGTGACAAATGCCATGCACCGCTCTGCACAGTGCAGGTAAAAATTAAACAGGAGCCATAACCTTGCCAGTTCCTAACTGCCTAAATAAATCCCGCTGCTAAGCACGTATCTTCAGTACTCTGTAATGTTTTCTGTACAGTCAACAAGTTAGTAAGATTAAAATCTGTAACACCAATAGATTCAGCAGACCTGTGCATGACAGACATAGCGGGATCAGTGGAGATTGAAGCAGTCCACAATGTCATTGTTATACATTGTTACCTCTAGAGGTCAAATCAGAGCCTTTTGTGTGAGCAGCACATCTCGCAATAGCCAGGCTAGCAGGCCATTGAATGGTGGACAAAAGATCGTATAGTTGAGATGTATGTTTAATTGGTGTGCCATCTGCATGAAGAAAAACAGCGGATTAGATTTTGTCAACAGTACTTCATAACCTGACACTCTACTGGGTGTTATGGCAGATTTGTGTTTGTGAGTATGTATAAAGTGTTGGGAGTACATTTACTGGAGTCTCCTCCCTTGCTCGTGTGTGTCTGTGCTCACTCGAGCAGAATGTGACTGCTTGCTCTTTTTATTATTTGCCACTTGTACACATATAACAAAGAATGGGGATCATATTTAAACATTTGTGCAGACAACATGAACTGCCTTGACACAGTGATTACCTTGATATCACATGTTAAAGCTATGCACAAGAAAGAACATCATACAGCCGCTCCCTTCATTTTAGAGGAGGGCTTTGGACAACATAGCAGTGTCACGTTATAAACGCGTTATAAACAGCATCACACAGCAAAGTCCTCATTTTGTACATGACATATTTCTTTTTGACATAGCTTAGCAGACTAGATACGTTCCCCATTATTCTACAGTGTTCTCCCCTCTTGGGAAGTGTGCCAATGCATGAGTAAGATTGTCTTCTGTATAGTTCATCCAGATAATTAGAATTCTGTGTAAATATAGGCTATTGTAAACTTTATAATGTTGTGAACAGCAGGATCAGATGGGGTATCACGATCAAAGTAATCAATAGTGTCCAAACAATTGGCATTCAACTGTGTTTCTCTGCAGTTATCGTCTCCTGGTCTTTCTTCAGGAGAAAGACGTCAAATTTCTTTTCCCCAACTCTTTATCAATATCATCCACCCAGGAGTTATTGTTGCTAGCATTCTGGGATTTTGCAAAACAATAAGGCCTGTCGTAATTTGGAGGTACATCACACCAGTCATAAGGCCTCACACCTGTTCAAAACTTTTGCTAAAATTAGGAACAATAGAACTATTCAATCTTTTTTGCGTATCTTTCTTGCATAAATGTTTAGAACAATGTTATAAACGGAAGAGACTGGAGATATTTGAGATGATCATGCGGTTCTGGTCTTGGCACAGAGGGATATATGACGAGGTCCGCCTGCTACGGTTTATTCTCCTGATCATTCTCTGAAGTGTCAAAAAGTTTTCTTTTGAGACCTTTGTAGCACTTGTAGGTCTTCTACCATCTGAATAATGTATCAATACGTGAGAAAACATCAGCGGTTCTCCCTCAGTCACTCCACTGGACTACAACACCAGTTGTAAACCATGTTTCCCATTCTTTAGATGTTATGGGCTAGAGTTTTTCTTCATCGGGGTGCCCCTCCACGCTTTTTGAATAACAGAGTTATCCATGCAATGTCTGAAAAAGATGTAGGATTCAGATTGTCTATTTCTACACTGTAGATCTGTCCAGACACAGATCCATCCCATTGTGCTGTGTACCTACCTTTCGCATTACTTAGTTCTTTACAAATTCTGTTTCTCAAATGATACCAGTATCTGGCAAAAAAAACCCAAATGTGTGGTGTAGTTCCATGAAGAAACATTTCATTTGCTTCTCTTGTACAAAGACTGATTCTTGGTTAACAAGTATCCTGATACCCTAAAGTCTTCCACATCCCATTCATACTGTGGAGCCCATGCATTTTTGATCAAAAAAATCAGTCAGGTTTTTAGGGGAAGTCTTATTCTTTCTTGGAGCTGTAGGGAATCTACGTGTTTGGGAAACAGCAATAGTTTCAAGAATTCTCTACCACAATATGTAATTAAAAGCTTTGCTCAATTACAGCGTTTAATCAGAATTATTAAGTGGAACTACTTCCTAATACTATTCATCCAGTGATAAAATTTCAGAGTCCACACAACAAGCAATGATAAACGTTCCTCTTAGTAATCTTCCAACAGTGCCTATAACACACAAATTAGTTTTGGGAATGAGCCTGAACTCAGGTAGCAAGAGGTAAAACAAGGAATGGATACGTAATGAGGTCAGAGACCAAATGATTTTTTACTTACATTTAATTTCTTAATAAATAACTACCATGAATAGAGCTCTGGAGTTGTGATGCCCAGGGGATTACAATGATGCCAAAAATCACCTGTTTATCCCTAATGGTTATTGAGATATTAATACTTGAGCTAACATACATAAAACTTTTTCAATTTAGTAAGAAAGTTGTAGCAAATTTCTAATAGTTAAAACTACAAACATACACATTCAAACAATGAGAAAAGTACAAATTTATATCATTGTGGCCTTTTAAGAGCAAACGTTTCTTTGAAAAGTGTTTCTTTGTTTGAAAAAGAGGAGAGGAGAGGCAATCAGAAGGAGAGGGGTTTGAATGTCCAGGGGAGCATCCCAGGGTGAGGGACTAGTGGCTGTGCAGTTATGTGTTCAGACACATAATTTAATCTGGCAGTTCCATCCTTGGTTCTAGTTTTTCTTTTAATCCTTTCTTGAGGACTATTCCACCGTAGTTTTTTGTAGATTGAGGGAAGGTCTTAAAAGCAAAATACCAGGCACACCAGGGTTCAGCTGCCCTGCCATTAGGAAGACCTGGGTAATCTCAAACATGGTCAAGCAGGGCCATTAGCAGTCAGTTGTTAATCCTGTCCCGTATTCTGCATCTTCTAAGAGGGCTTTGATTGTCTAAAATATAAACACCGGTCTTGGTTTGGTATCTGGTCAAAGCAGCCTATTGATCTTATGATTTGACATTTGGATTGGCATTAAAAGGTTGGCATTTTAATTTCAACCTGAGTATATGGTGTCATGCCTTGAAAAATTACCAGAACTGCCTTTCCTAACTGATGAACTGTTCTCTTTCTATCTTCATCTGTCTGTCTTCAGTGATTCCCCAGGGACGCATTAGCCACCCCAGGTCCTCACCAAAAATAAGTAATTAAAATAATACAGCAAAAGCATAGTAAATTGGCAGGGCATGCCCATTGCCACCACTTATCTCATCAGGCAAGTTTGGAATAGTGAAGTGAGATATGTGAGAACTGTGTAGGTGGTAACAATTATGTTCCTGATGCGTTAAGGTACTCTGGTTCCAGATGGATGAGGGTTATGCTTACCGTAACGTTCCGGGCAGGGCTTGGAGTTAAGTGCCTCTTCATTTGGTTTCGATGGACCCACTTGAAAATCAGTTCATAGGATCACCTGGTTATCTTGATCCGATATGCCACAGGGGAGCGTTTGTCCATCACTTCATGGGGTCCTGACCAATGAGGCAGGAATTTCCTGTAGAAACGTGGTAAATACCTTTTGTCATGTTGGTTGGTTGTGCAAAGCTGTAGTACCAGATCTTGTCCCTCACTTGGAGTCCTTCCTGGAATGCCTTGTGGTCATAAAAGGTTTTCCTTCCTTCCACATGCAAGGGGCAATTTGATGCCCCAATCTTTCTGATTTGAGGAGCCATACTTCTTCAGCATGTTTACTACTGCCTGGTTGGTGCATTTCACTTGGCCAGAAGAGATTGGGTGGTGACTGATGTGGAGTTTTGCTTTATTGCCCAGGAGTTTCCAGCCTTCTTGCATGACCTGTGCTGTAAATTGCGTACCTCGCATGAGGTATGAGTATGAGTTGACTTTCATCGGCAGGCCAAATCTTGAGAAGACATGGTTCATGAGTAGGTATGCCGTGGTTTGATCATTTGGTGCTGGCAGGCATTCTACCCATTTGGTGATTTCGCACACCATGGTGAGGAATTTCTTGCTTGCATGTGATGATTGAGGTAGGGGTCCAACCCAATTATTTTGCAGGTCTAACCATGGGGTCCTGTGGTTCAGATTTGCTGATTGAAGCTGACAGCAGACCAGGCATCCCATGACATATTCTGCCATGTCCTGCCAGTATGCTACTTGGCTGAGGGCTTCGTAGGTAGCCTTGGTGCCATGGTGGCCAGCACATGGTGTGTCATGGACATACATTAGCATCACCCCCCTTTGGCTCTGAGAGACCACGAGCAGTGGTGACGTGTGGTCATCAGGGGCATAGAGTATGTTGTCCAGGAGGCATAACAAGTGCTGAAGTTCATGCAGTTGGCAGTCCAAGGTCAGCATCTGAGATAGCATTTGTGGGTGGGTCTGTAGTGCGATTTTCTGAATGGAAGTATGGCTTTTCTGGAGAGCCACATTATCTGAGGCAGTAAATTTTGGAGACAGTAGGTCAGATGCAGGAAGGACAGCACGTGTGCCTGCCCGGCTGTGGGTGACCATGTGGAAAGCCAGGGTGGGTTTGGTGGGTTGAAATTCCCACTGTGTAGGGCTCCTGTTTTGGCCAGTGAGTCCATTTATAGTATTTGTCAGGCCTTGGATCCCGAGAGTGACCCCTGACCTTTTCAGCGTGACAAGTGTCATGAAATGTTTGGATATATATATTTGGATATTTGACCAGCTTGTTGCTTGATGTCTTAAACCATTAGGTTACCAGCATGGGAGTTGGCAGGTAGTTGGAGTCAGTGCAGATGAACACGTTCTCAATGCAGTGTTTGACAGCTGTCTGGAGAGTGATGAGCATTGCTACTATCTTCACATACTGCGATCCCAAGTTGACCTTTTGGGGCAGATATGGGTTGTCATTGAGCCACACAATACCTACGCCCATTTTGAGGACGCCTTGATGGTTATATGAGCATCGGTCCACATAGGCAGTGCCCATGCCTTAGCAAATGTTTTCCTCAAAATAGTGGTGATTTTCTGATGCTGGTTGGTTCACTTACAGTTGGCAGTTGGCTAGGCCAGTGCCCAACGGCAGTTTGTGGTTCTGTACATGGAGAAGTGCTTGATGGCCCAAACAGTGCATATCAGTGCTTTTTCGCAGTCTGAGTATTTGCACTCTACAGGGAAGGATGGTTTTGCTGGTGTAGGCATGCACTCCCTTATCTTGGTCATATTTCTGGAATAGTCCAGCACTTAGGCAGTGGCCTGAGAAACCTGCTTCCAGATGGAATTCTTTGTCTGGGTTTGGATAGGCCCAAATTAGGCGCCATTTCAGTTGCTGCATTGCCTCTTCTTGTTCCACTCACCATTGGAATGGGACTTCCTTTTTGAGTAGTTTTCGATGAACTGTCGTGAGTTGTTGCACACCCTGAGGAAACTGCAGTTCTGAGACATTTGCGGGTGCTTTGATGTTCTGGATGACCTGAATGCAGTTAGAGTGAGGGTCAGTGCCT
The DNA here is from genome assembly GCF_020085105.1 of Siniperca chuatsi. NCBI lineage: Eukaryota > Metazoa > Chordata > Actinopteri > Centrarchiformes > Sinipercidae > Siniperca > Siniperca chuatsi. The sequence goes on along the minus strand of NC_058059.1, from coordinate 25,383,348 downwards.
TCTGGTCCAATGAGGATGCCAACATAGTTGACTTTGGTTCTGCACCATTGTCCTTTATGGAGGGCTATCTTGACACCGACTGCTGTCAATTAGCCCAAGACGTAGTGTGTCTCTTCAAACTGAGCCTCAAGGGTCATGCTGCTCATCAGAATGTCATTGACATAAATGAGATTGCCTTTTGCTCTGGCAGCCTTGTTCAGGAATATGTTGAACTCCAATGGGGAGTTGGCATATCCAGTGGGACTCCTGGTGAAGGGGTATTGTTTGTTTGCAAAGATTAGTCATCTGGGTGAACTGGGATGGTCCTGAATCTAGATGCCACATCAAGCGCGGAGAAGAACTTGGCACCCCTGACCACAGAGACAGCGGAACCTGTTGGTTGAGTTTCCTATAGTTTATGGTGGGTTGCCATTTTCCATTTGGTTTGAGAAAACGCCAGATGGCGGCTGAGTAGGTGTCAAGTTGATGATTTCTTGGAATGACTCATACAATGCTATGGGAATTTTATACTGTCGTACGTGGACGGTGCTCTGAGCCACATGTTGAGTCGTACCGTGTGGATGTTAGTGAGTCTACAATCCAGTGAATCTTTGGCAAATGAGTCTTTGTATTTGTAGAGGACTTGTCACAGATTTTGGCAGTCTGAATCATTTTCCAGGGCATCCCTTCAAGATCTGTTGGATCTGAGCCTCAAATCCAGCATAGGGTTCTTCTGGAGAGCCATATTCTGACGCGTACGGATCAGGCTGGTTTGTCTGTTGTAATGGCGTGTACCATTAGATGTCCCCTGTGATCTCAACTCTACACGTGGTCTCTTTGGTTTCTGACACCATAAGAATGATGGCAATGCTTGTGACAGGGCTGTGAAGAGTGTGTTTCTGTTGAGTTGGGTTGTAACAGAGCTGGATTGATTGGTCTTATTACTGGTAGCGTAAGTTCAAAATCATGGAAATTGTGGCTGATTAGCCATCCAAGGTGTGTCATTTTTGGGATGACCATGTTGGCCGCCATGCAGTTGTTGAACAGAAGGTGCACGACTCAGGAGGTGACTTCCAGGACGATATAGCTTCTAGTGTTTAGCCCAGTTCGGCTGAATGCTGGGAAAGTTGGAAGTATGCCAAGCCTTCAGGTTTTTTCCTGGCTTCATGACGAGGCGTACTGTGATTCTGGGAGGACAACTTCCTGTTCATTAACCATTGCACAGGCCTCTGGGATGGTCTGACCTGAGCACTAGTTCTTGAGGTCCGTCTCAAGTAGTATCTCCTGTCCTGCCGGTGCTGCCCAGATAACATTGTGGATGGTGTCTATTTGTGCAGCCAGTCTGACTAATAGGTCTGCTCCAATGTACATTCCATGTGGGAGTTGTGGGATGACCAGGAAGTAGTGTCTCATCCATCGCTTGATCCATAGAGCAGATACCCTTGGCTGAAATCGTTGTTTCAGGATCTGTGCCCATAGGGAATCTTGTTGATTTATGGACATATGGTATTCCAGGGTTGGCTTACTGTAGGGTGTTGAACGCCTCTTGGCTAATGGCAGACTTTTCCACCCACATGGCCAACACTGCATCTTTCATGGTTACCTCCTGTAGCTTTATGCCACTGTTTATCTTAGGCTGGTAGGATCTCCTTCCTCAGGTGCTGGTTCGAAGCTGCACAGGAAGGCTGTATGATCTGCTGTTTCCCAGGCTTGTGGCATAGTTCTTGTAGCTCTATGTCCTCTTGGAGTTCCATGACCTGGAGGTTGGTGTTCAGGACAGGGGACTGTGTTTCCGTGTGCCCAAAGGTGAGTAAGCTTGAAGTTGTTTGGTTGTCAGGTAGAATTAGCCTTGCTACTCCCCTTTCTTTGATGTCACCTAGAAGTTGAGGCATCGGGGTATGGACTGGAACTTGGAGGGTACAGTCATCTACGGGCCTGCTGATGGACAACCAGGATTGTTCCTTCGGGTACCTCAGCTTCCTTGACGGCTTTTTTGGCAGACAGGCAGCAGCTTGTCTCAGTACAGCAGGGTCTGGAGACTGGAGACTGCTGGGGTTGGTTCATTGCAGAAATCGGGTGGTTTACCAGGGAGTGCTCTTCGTCCTCTGCCCTTTCATATAATCATAAGGGTTTCTTCTTAATATACTCTTTGGGTTTGTTTGGGGAGTCATGCTCCAAGACATCTTTCAGCATCTGTAGGAGTTCCTTTTCTGACAGACGGGTTGGACAGTCACGTTTGGGTCATAACAACTCTTTTAGCCTTTGAAGTGTTGAGGTTGTTTTTGTCTCAAACTTGGGGGGCTCGATGAGCCTGTAGCGGCGGCTGGCGATCAATAACCTTTGGACACCCAACAAGTGTTCTGTTGAGGCTTTGGCCTTGGCTTGTCGGAGTAGAATGGATTTTCCCACCGATCAGTGTGGTGACTGGAATGTTCATGGGTCAGAAACGCATAGTCGTGGATAGGGTGCATAGGTCTCCAATCCTCATTGTGACCTCTGGTTGTCATGGGTGGATGGTCCCCTTCTTTAAAGTTTAAGTCTTCTTTCATCTCTGGTTCGTTTTGAGATTCGATTCTTGACATTTCCTGGTTGACGATCCAGGAAGTTGCGGACTTCAAGGCTGGAGGTTACCCTAATTAAGTATACATACCGAAGACTCTCTTGGTACCAACTTGGTGGCACGTTGCAATGGGGGGGGGGCCTTCAGTTTTGGCATCAAGCCCTTTTCCCTGGCCATGGGATGCTGCCTGACTGGATGGTGATGCTTTCACCTGGTACTGAGGCTTTGGGAATTTCAAGTTCATCTTGCAAGATTGCTTCAGTTCTCTCTTCACTCCTCCTTGTTGCTTTCGTGCTCCTGTTGGAGGTCGTGGAGTTGGCTTTCAGTGGACCTGAGTTCCTAGCTCAGATCGACTACCTTGTTTCTTGCTTCCTGCAAATAGATCTCTTGAGCTGTGATGCAACTATTCTTGTCTTAGAACCCGTTTGTTGCTCTCTGTAAGAGAATCTCAGCTGTTGAGAGCCTTTCTGCTAGATCCTCTTTGGCCGATCGGTTTGCTGTTCTGTCATGGCCATTTTGAGTTTCTCTACCTCTGCCCAAGATGAGTTCCTCCTCCTCTTCTGTCCATTTCATGATTTCCTCCTCTTCTTCTGTCCTTTTCTTGATTTCCTCATCCAGTTGAGCTTTCAGCCTGAGTTACTTCTTGCTTGAGGGATAACAATTGGTTGGTATGTGCCTTTTGATTAGCTAGAACTCTGGCTGTATGCACCAACTTATTTATTTCTTGTTCATCTCATCTAGCCACCATGGCAACAGTGGCAAGAAAAAACTTCCTTTTAACAGGCAGAAACCTCGGGCAGAACCAGACTCAATGGTGGGCGGCGTGTTACATTTTGAGAGAGAGAGAGAGGTTTTGAGAGAGGGGGGACACTGCTGCATGTGTAATCAAACATCCAATCTACCATGTGTTACTGCATGTGGGATCTGAAACAACTCAAGTTTGGAAAACTTTTTTTTTTTTTTAAAGTATAGTGGTGAAGTTGAACCCCACATCATGTGGTTATGGGACACATGCTTAATCCATTCTGCCAAAGGGGAGCACAGTAAGGTTAAAATTATTGTTGTTGTTGAAAAGATCTTAATAGTGACACCCCAATTAGGAACTGCTGCAGGTGTAATCCACCACCAAATCAAGGTTAGCTGAGGGTTTGAAATAGCACTGCTTCACTGAATACACTGATAATCAGTTCTTGTTACAAGACAACACAGAAGGAGAGGTGGGGTGGTAGAGAACAGCAGATTTTGTAGTGATGAAAATATTGTTTAGTGTCCCAATACAGTGACATGAAATATCTGCTGCTGAGCTCACGTGGTTAACGCTGTGAAACGAACGAAGTTTGGTTAGGTTTAGGAACCAAAACTACTTGGTCATGTTTAGGAGAAGATCATGGTTTGAGTTAAAATAAAGTTAAAAAGAAGCCAATGTTAACAATTGGCATTACACAGGAATTGAACAGCAGTTTCGTAGGTGATAGTCCTGGGTTTGATCAATCTCTCGACCCAGACCTCATTTGTAAGAGGAACTTTCTTGCTGTCTTTCTTGTCACCTGACTTCAACAGCACATCAAAACATTACCTTCTAAAATCTAAATCCCCAAACATAATAATATTCACAACTGTTGTTAATACAATAAAAATGAATACAACAAAAATTTTGATCTTCACTCAATAAATAAATACTGGTAGTTGGATATAACAGTGATGATTATAATAATATTGTTAATTTTGGGTGTCTAAAATGATGCACTGAACTTCAAAGTCATTAAGGAAATGGAAATGTGAGGGTAAAAATCAAGGCTTATGCTGTTAAAATATGTGAATATTATAACTATTAAGAACAGGATGGGGGCAGTAAACATCGTTGAAGTTCCAGAAACTACTGTATATCTGGGAAACATACTACAAACTATGGCCTAAACACAGAAACATGACTCTGCAGTGTACTGTGGGTCATCAAACATTTGTATATGTGTGAATGAGTTTTTGTGAAGGAAGAGCCATCTCATGGTGACACCCTGTCAGAAAACAATGTAAACACCCATGTTTACAGTGGAATCTAGACATACCCTGTCAGGAAACATGAGGGGGGGGGGGACTCTCAATGGCTGGGAGTTGGCTGGAAACTGGTTCCCTGTCAGCTGGCAGCCGAGGGGCCCTCGGTTGGGAGAGGCAATTGTTACTGAACCATACGAGTTCACTTTTTCAAAACTCTTCACACAGTTCTCTTTACCAACATGCAGCTCAGCACAATGGTTCATCTCACATCCAAAATGCACTAATGCAACCAAAACACTTCATACACATCTGAGGATCAATTTGTGTACCCGAACACTGACATCATTTGTCTGGCAATAGTAACAGTGTCACTCATTATATATTGACCATAAAAATCACAAAGAGCAGGTAGCATTACAGTTAGTGTCACTATTGTCTTTGTAAGAGTATATTTTATTTATTTATTTAGCATAAACCATGATTCCATTACAACAAAAATAAGGTAATTTCTTTATTGCATGGATTGTGCTATTTTGCGGTATATCTAAAATAAGTCCAACAAACACAAGCAGTCAGATGATCAGACAGGTTGTAAACAAACTCCCAGCATGCACGGCTGCATTTGTGTCAAAGAGCCGCTTCCACTGTACAGTTAGGGACTGTTTGCAGTAGAACATCAATTAAGAACATTTTTATTATACAGTAGTTCCATCTGTTAGTTAGTTACTAAACCTGATATATTTGTATATAAACTGGATTTCTTGGTAACTATTCACAAATAATATCAAACTATTCATTATTCCAGTGTAACAATGTACAGGAGTGGTTTTCTTTATTCACTATTTACTGAAAACCACAATGGGCCTCATGCAAGAACATTTTTGTATTCTTATCTAAACCTCTCTTACTTTTTTCAGTGACACTCATACAATTGTTTGAGTCTGATTCAGCTACACAACTGCACACAAACTTGTCAAAAATTGCTCCTTTCAACTTTATGAATACCACCTGTTCGTGAATAACTGTGCATCATAAGATTTGATTATTAGCGTAATCCACACCCAAAATGCCCAAATTCTCATGCCACTAAAATCTAAAAAGGAAAGTCTGGTGTCATACCGCTCAGTAAATTGGCAAACTATTTTGAACTCATAAGAATGATAATGCCTTAATCTGAATGAATTTTGTCAAACTGTGGAGTAAGACAGACTCTGTTTTGGACTCATACGGCAGGCCTGGATCATTCATGAATTCCATTCATGTCTAGGAGAATATGAGAAAAAAGCTCTTAAATCCACAAATCTGTTCATTGTTCTTGCATGTCGCCCAGTGAGTGCAAACCACCTCAAATCCAAGTATAGTGTTATTCTCTAGATTGTATTTTTGTTGTATTTTGTTTGTGTGTTTTTTCAGATCCATCTCTGATGATGATACTTTAAGATATCTTGAGAGGCATTCTTTCCACAACCTGTCCAGGATAACCCACATGTATGTAACCTTTGAGCCAACTTGATTGTGATTACAGTTTTATACAGTTGGTGACACACTATACTGAGTTCACTTTTTCAAACCTGTGCAGATAGGTAGAATTTATTCAGAGTAGGGGCTCATTTCTCTAACTATCGCTAATACTGGAAGTCTAAAGCACTTTCTCATATCACTCACTGGGTCAACCTACTTACAGAACACATTTTAATATATAGAGAAAAAAAAATCAGTTTTTAATGAAACCTGGAATGGTTAACCTTGATGATACTTAATAGTCACAAGCTTGTGAGTTTTCATCAAAAGCCGTAGCCATGGTGGCTCATTATTTGCCATGAAACAGGAAGTTGTTGTAACTTGAGTGTACATTGTCCGATCTGGCCAAAATTTCACATGTTTGATAAGAGTCCCAGCCTGAGAACATCTACATGTCAGCATTGAGTCATAGTCATAGCGCCACCTAAAGGAAGCACTACTGGCAACAGGAAGCAAGCCATGTGTGACAAACATCATCTGATCTACATGAAATTTACACTGTGTGGTCTACACTCGATAGCAACATCTGTTGATATGTCAAACATGGTTGCCATGGCAGTGAGTGATGCCATGCCAAACAGGAAGTGGGAATAACTCAGCAACGTTTCAACTGATCAGCCTCAAAGAGTCTTACAGGAAGCAAGCCACATGTAACAAACATCATCTGATCTGCATGAAATTTAAGTTGTGTGGGCTACACTTGATATATGGAAGACCATTTGCACAAGTAAGGTCTTAGATATTTCTTGTTAGGACTACATTAAAATGAAATATAGCATGTTAACACGACCAAATTCTACATGTTAACATGCTATATATCTACGTGTTAACGCAATAAAAATTGACACGTTAACACGTCGGGTAGATTTTCTACGCCTTAAGACGTCATGGTTTGGCGTCTGAACACACAAATACCTGTCACAGCCAACAATATGTACAATATGACTGTAATTTAAATGATAGTTTGTACAGGGATGTGCAATGTGCAAAATATTTACATGGGAAAAGTTTACAGTATTAGTACACTGTACATGACAGGCAGGGCATTGCCGTAGTCCAACAATGTTATGCAGGGATTTTGTCTGAAATACTCTCTGCTCATTGTTGTTGGGACTCCACAGATGAATTCATTCATTTGGGTGATTGTTAACTGAACTTTTGTTAAGAGACTGCATTATCTTTTGTCCCACAATCCTGAGAGCCATTGAACGCAGCATTGGCCAGTGTGACCTGTGACCCGGATGTCACCAGGTCAATAAAAAGGTCAGCGATGATTTGTTCTGTCTCTTTCCTCCCACTGCCATGGAATCTGCTCAGAGCAGAAACACACATCAGACCCGAACTCTCCGGATCTACAGCAGCGCTGCGAAGGCCTGTTAGATCTCTGCAATAAAGTTTAGCACCAACGGCTGCGCAAAGCCTGCCAGCTAACATTAAGTAGCACGAAGCAAGTTAACACCAAGCTGTTAACTCTGTGAAGACAACAAAGACGAGCGACCGGCTTCATCCAATCTCTACAGAAGGACACTGCACAGCAAAAGACTCTTCTTCAACGGAACCACCATTCTCCCTGCCTGGCGATGACAATGGACCGCCAGCTAACGGAGCAGCAACGCCCAAAGCAACCTCTCTTTCCCTCCCGACAGATGGTAATGTAACATGTGCTCATGCACACGAGACATACAGAGGCAGAACTAAGAAATATCCACCCATTCTTTTGCTTGATACCATTTTACATCCAAGCAGCCATGTTGAAGCAAAAATGCAAAAACACACGTATACACATGCCTTTGTTCTGTAGTTTAGTGTATTTAGAGTTAGTCTTCATATTGTGTGTTTTTTCTTTATTATCTTTAATAAATGTGTGTGTATAATTATACTGGCTGGCCTGATTATTTATTATTAGTGTGTAACCACTCATGAAAAACTGTAATCACTGATCATCCTTCTGACGTTTAACAACAATAAAGCCTTGGCATCTGGCTTGATGACAAGTTGACCTTTGGTGTCCATGTTGATAACCTCCAAAAAAATGTCAGACCAAAGTTAGGTTTTTATTTTCATTTCAAAAATGTTTTCCTTTTACTACTAGAAAAAGATTAGTCCAAAGTACTTTTTTGTTAGTATTACACTATGGTGATGTAATTTATATGCATGCATCTTTGTGTCTTTTGAAAAAACTGGATGTAGTCTATTGTGTGTCAAGGGACTTCACTGTGTTTAAGAAGAAAAACCCATATGTTAATTTTTATTGCAAAAGCTTTGCTGGGTAAATTACTGTAGAACATATCCAGTTTACTGACATATTACTCCAGTAGTAAAACACTTAATAATAATAATAATTAATAATAATAATTTCTTTTGTCATTTTTGCATAGAGTAATTCCAGTAATGCAAAACTATACATGTTCACTATACATACTTGTATAGGATACCCTGTCTTCTGCATTTTAGGTGTGATGTCAATTTCTCATCGTCATCCTCTCTTGCAATACACCTGGAAAAAAATCTTTTTACATGCCTGATTCATCCCTGGCAATCTTCTGCAGATATGTCCAGACATCCAGGATTCAGTGCATCCAAGAGGGAAATCTGATCATGTGGCTGGTGGTCATAAACTTTCTACCTCCATGAGGAAAATATTTCCTCTATGGGGTTGAGTAATGTAGAGTAAGGTGGAAGGAAAGGTGACATACAATTAGAAAACATTTTAACTTCCTTTCCTCACCTGGAACAAGATTTTCATAGAGGTCATCTTTAACAGTTTTTACAATAGTATGTAAACATGCAAAATGGACTGTAAATACACAGAGTTTTGGTGGTGATTGAGTTTCAGTGAGAAAACAGTTCATGAATTTTGCATTTTGTATCAAAGCAATGAAAAGTGATCCATGGTTTAGTCCACATTGACTTCTGTTGTGCTGACTGTGTGAAGAGCTTTGAAAAAGTGAACTCAGTATTGAGAAATGTAGAAGTCTCATATCAGTGAAAAGCCCTTGTAGCTCCCATATACTGCTCAACACATGTACAAAAAGTTGGACATTTTACAGTACAGATAACTGGTTGGAACATTATATGTAGTGGCCAAACTACAGTCAGTTAAACAATTGTAAACATTTTCTGCAAGGTAAAGACAAAAATGCATGATAAAAACAGAAATACTCACATTAAGTCAAAATTGTGAATTACTGAGTCAGTATTATGAGATATTAAAGTATGTGTGTGTGTGTGTGTGTGTCCAATAGACAACTAACTGGTATCAAAACACTGTCATACATTGACCAAGAGGCATTTAAGGATCTGCCTAATTTAAAGTACCTGTAAGTAAATTTTCATTTGCTTATTTATAGTCTTAGTGTATCATAGCATATCACATTTCACAAGAAAACAATGTAAAAGTTCTATAAATAGTAGCTGACATATCTGATGCAATGCTGTTCCCTGTCAAGCATTAACTGGTTGCTGATTGAGTTTTGTTTCAATACAGTGGGATCACCAACACAGGCCTCATCTCCTTTCCTGGTCTACAATATATTCAGTCCAGCCAAGAGGATTTTATTTTGTATGTAGAATTCAAATATACCTAATTGCAATGCCTTTATTTTTGCTAAAATGTATGACTTTTTAAGTGGTCTAAAATATTTCATGTTCATACCTTTTTGACAGGGAGATAGTGGAGAATGTCTTCATACAAGTTATACCTGCTAATTCTTTCACTGGAATATCTGTGAATGCTCTGACCATGTAAGTAGGCTTTAGTTGAACAATGGCTCAAATGTCACAGACACTGAAATGACAATTGGTGGTTTTAGGTTTTTTGCTCAATTTCTCTTACAGCTTTACACCAGAATGATTTGATCTCTAGTAAAATGATTGCATTTACTATTACTTTGTAAAATTTGAAACCAATGTTAAGTTATGTCAATTTCAAATCATACCTGGGTAAAATCTAGTTCTGATTTTCATTTTTTCCCCTTGTTTTGCATTTTAGCTTTAGCCATGTCAGATAGGATAACAGCACATACTTTTAGTCAAGGCACTGTCAGACCAGAATTAGCTATTTAAAAGTTTGCTGTGACAAATAATAAAGTATGAAATAATAAAGAATGAAAACGATGTAGACTAAAGTTCAAATTTGCAAAAACAAAAGAAAGAAAGAAAATTATGTGGGCATTGGCCCCAATCTCATGCCTGTACAATTATATTTCTGCAGAAGCTAAGTGACCAAAAATGTGACCAAAGAATCTCAAGACAAGGGCCATTAGTTACAGCATCTTGCAACCTTCAGGTTCAGTTTTCATCATGTGACCTTAGTATAAAAATTCGGTCACATACTAATAGGTAGTTGTACATGAGGAGGAGATGGTAAACCCTGTCTCTGTTCAAAGATGGTCTGTGGCGCAGGAATCTTTCCACTGTCTCCTGGTTGATGATCTGTGACCCCTTCTCAATCAATGCTGTGAATGGTTTTGGTCTGGTGTTCGCAGACAGCTGATGTCTGTTTCCAGTGTTCATTCAGTCTCTTGTCCAGGGTCCGGGTTGTTTCTTTGAACAAAGACAGGGATTACCATCTCCCCGAATCACCTATCATACTTAAGTCACGTGATAACAACTGAGGCCTCTCCATGGCATCTGAGCAAACACTGATTGCTGATTAAGACCATGAGATGTGGTCGAAAACTAGTTAAGTGGACCTTGAATTAAGATTATTTTGTCAAACACATCGTTTGTGGTTCCTATTTTTAAACAAGATTATGAATCTACAGCCATGCGCTCTGTGAGGCTGTTTTTTACAGCAGTACTTTAAAGCTAAATGCTAATGCTAGCATGGCAATATGCTAACAATGACAGCGCCAACATGCTGATGTTTAACAGGTATAATGTTTACCATGTTCATCATCTTAGTTTAGCATGTTAGCATGCTAACATTTGTTAATTAGTACTAAACACAAAGATATTCTAAAATGTCATTATTTTTGCAGGTATTTGATTATAAACCAAAGTATTGAACAAATTAAAATTTTGACCTGATGATGGCATTAAATGAAAAGTGAAGGGATCACCAAATTTATTACAGTTTATTCTGTGGGTGAGATGAATGTTTGCACCAAATTTCATGGCAATCCATCAAATAGTTTTTAAGACATTTCACCCATAACCACAAATATCAACCTCATGGTGGCACTAGAGGAAAATTCAGGGTATCACCAAAATTAAGATACATTGCCTAGGAACCATGAATGTCTGTACATATCCATCAAGTAGATGTTGAGATACTTTACAGGTGAGAACTTTGACCTTCTGGTGGTGCTACAGGAAAAGTCAGGGAGATCATCACAGTTAGTAGGATTCATCATTTGGGGGCCTGAATGTGTGTACAAAATCTCATGGCAATCCATCCTATTGTTTGGATAGTACAGAGATTTCAGCCTGGACCAAAGTGCTGGACTGACTGGCCAACAGACCGACACAGACTGACATTGCCATCCCTGGAGCCATGCCACCAGCATGGCTAAAAAGTGAACCAGAAGATGTGCTCTTATTAACAAAATATCAGAGGAGCAATACAGACTCACTCTTGGTCATGAAAAAGTGCTCCTTAATCTTGCAAGAATACTGGAGGGTCAAGTTTGCCCATTAAGGCTCTGTGGACTTTGAGAAGGCTTATGATTGATGATGATGTTGCGTTAATATAAGGCTGTTACTATGAGTCATGTGGCAGTTGTAAAATCAGACTGAGCACTGTGTCTGTATTCCTTGTCCTAAGTCAAGAGCCTTCTTGGTTGGTGTTGGACTCTGCCAAGACTGTGCCTTGTCACCTATTCTGTTCTGATCTCTGATCTCAAGGAGTGAAGAAGGTGATGTTTTTTTTTCTTTTCTGGGGTTCAGCAACTCCACGTCGGAGGTCATTGTACTCTGCCCAAAATAGGTGGACTGCCAACTTTGGGTTGGGAGCAAAGCTGATTGAAACTTTTTAAAAGATTTTAGCTGGAGAAGAAGCGGTTCTCTATGGGACTTGCAGGAGACGAAGGGCACTAGAGCAGTGGTTAAATTGCGACAGTGGGGATTTTGATCACCGCTTCCATCAATACATCAGGCAAATTTGTGTCCCAACAAAATTGGGAAACTGCTGCTCCTCACCAGAGCAAACATAAGATATGTTGCCCTCGGCTTCACTGATACCTGGCTTGGTTAATCCATCCGGACTGTACGCTTCGTCTGCCGGGCTTCCAAATTCACAGTGCAGTGGGTTATCAGGGAAAACAAGGGAAGGCGGCATCTGCTTCTAGATAAATGAAGGTTGGTGTATGACACATCAAAAATATGCACTCCTCACTTAGACTCTTTTCATCAACTTCAACAAAATTGTTTTACTCACAGTGAGACTTTTCCTCCTTTATTCTGGTCGGTGTTCCATGGAGCATAAACATCCACACTCCCTTCTCGTTATACTTGGGATTTTAATAAACCATACCTTAGCCATGAACTGCCAAAATATAAACAGCATATTTTGCAACTTACAGGCAGAAATGAAAGCATGTGGTCAAGACTATGAGCAGATGGCCCAATGAGGCAAAGCTGGAATTAAAGGCATGTGTGACTGCATGTGAGGTGGGTAAAATCACATCCATCACCCAGACAGTCAACATTGGCGCACCCCAGGGATGTATGCTCTCCCTCCTGCTCTTGTCCTTCCAAACTCCTTAAGTTTGCAGGTGACACAAGAGTCATCGACCTCATGTGAGGACGGTGATGAGTCTGCATACAGACAGGTGATTGAACAGCTGGTGCAGTCACAACAACATGGGCTGAACACTGTCAAAACTGTGGAGATGACAGTGGACTTCAGCAAGAGCCCCCCAGCCCCCCTGGGGGGCACAAAACAATCCCTGTTAAACCCTGTTGAACATCTGATGTACCACAAATCGTATCTCTTTCTAAACATTGTTTTTGTTGTGTGCTATGGCAACGGCTGCGCATGTAGATGCAGCAGCCTACCGGCTCCTTTGAAGTTCGCTACATTTTTTGGTTTAACCTGTTATTTTTTTCTTCTTTGTTGCTGAAACATCATTGAATGATGTCTGATTGGATTTTTTTGTAAAGCTAAACTAAAATTGTTCAAATCGACTGAAATAGGAGATTTTGATTATGGCAACGGTTGTGAATGGCTGATGCTCCACTAGCTACATTCTTGTTTTTTTATCTGTTATTTTTACTTTATTTTCTTTTCTACGGCTTTATTGCTGAATCACAAATTTATTGAAATACATGAATCATCGGAAAATTAGCCAGGGTTTGGATGCAGTGCACAGAAAACCCACATTCATCGGGTGATGTGATCATCAGGAAGAGAGGAAAGAGCCGGGATAGAAGCCACGCTGGCCCAGTTTAAGGCTGATAGGAAAGGACTGTTGCTACATCTGTCAAGGTGTCAGCATTGCACATATTCAGATGAAAAATTTATCCAATTTAATTTGTGAAATAATGGATCCTTTGATTATCACACAGAAGTAAATGCAGTAAAAGCAGCTTCTCATTTCTAGCTGGCAAGCATGTATTTTGTTGGCTGAAATAGCAGATCTTATCTGCTGTAGCTTAGCTTAGCGTAAGCTAATGCTAACACTAAAACTCCATGAGTTGGTTGAAACTTCGTCTCCAGCCGATCTAATTCATTTCAAAGTGAGTTTGTCAAACGTAACATTGTCGAACACAAGTTTGGCTGGAGTTGCTGGGAGTTATTGTTACTCATAAATCTGATATACTAGCTGATATACCTCTATATCTCTTGCCAGACAGGGGTGAACAGGGTAGGCTGGGGTGGGTATTGTCCTCTGGGCTCTGCGCAGGCACCTCACCTCACCGATATCACTGATGCTCGGTAGGTTGGTACCTTTCTGAGTGGTTTTAATCACCTGCTGCAGAGCCCTTTGGTCCCATGCCAGTTTGTGATGTTTTCAGTCAGGATGCTTTCTATTGCTCCTCTGTAAACGTTAATAAGAACTTGGCACAGGAATTTAACCTTCATAAGTTTCCTTAAGAAATACAGCCGTTTCTGAGCTTTCTTGACGAGGGTGGAGATGTGAAAGGACTATGTCAGGTGATTCCCAGGAACCTAAAACTATTCACCTGCTCCACAGCTCCACTGATGTAAATACGGGAGTGTGTCTTTGCCTCCTTTTTCCTAAAATCAACAATCAGCTTTCAGTCTTGCTCTGGCAGTGTTGTAAGCTTCCTTGTCTCCTGACCGAAAAGCAGCATTTTTGGCTCTGAGTAGAGCCCTCATCATTGCACATTCATCCAGGCTTTCTGGTTGGGGAATGATTTTAGTGTCTTTGTGATCGCTGCATCATCAGCACATTTGCTGACAGTATGATGTCACTGATGCTGTATTCTTCAAGGTTGATGTGGTTCTTCTGGGTGGCGGCATCTCTGAACATGAGACAGTCTGTGCACTCAAAACAGTCCTGTAGAGCTGCTGTAGCTTCATCTTTCCACACTTTAACTGTTTTTACCGATGGTTTGACCCTTTTTATGAGCGGTGTGTAAGTAAGTAGCAGGAGAAGCAGGGAAATATGGTCTGATTGACCAAAGTGGGGGCGAGGGACGGCTTTGTAGCTGCCAGAAATGTTTGTGCACACATGGTTCAGGGTATTTGTTCCCCTGGTGGGGATGTGGACATGCTGGTTGAATTTAGGTATAATAGTTCTGAGATCTGTTTGATTAAAATCACCAGCTACAGTAAAAACAACATCTGGTTGTTTTGTCATGTGACTAAACTCTAGCATTCACTTTTTTAATTATGAGGAAAATATTTACAACAGGACACAATACTCTGAAGTATGTCTCTTTAGTACTGTAAAGTTAGAACATTAGGAGACATTATGGTAATTGTTTGTTTTAACTACACAAAGCACGTGTTCCACAATTTCACAAGTATATATATGGAACTAATTGAAAAATGTAAAAATGTAGTGAATTGAACGTTCACAGGATTTTTCCTTTTTTAGCATGCTGAATAGCAATGGTGTGAAAGAAATCCAGCGCTATGCCTTCAATGGGAGCAGCCTGGAGGAAGTGTATGTCATTTTGATTTATTGCAGTGAAACAAAAAAGCTCAACATGATAAAACAGGATGGAACTCACAAATATTTTAATTACATACAACTTCTGTGTTTTTATTTGGTCTCTTTATTAATGTGTTTATTAATGTATTAATGTGTGAGCTTTAACAGCCTGGTTGGCTGGCAGGTTGAATTACTATTGCATTATTCAAATGTTTTGATAAAGTAATAAAGTTATATGGGATTTTGTGTATATTAAGTAGAGGCAGATTATGACCAATAAAAAAACAGATTAACTTTGTCCACATTACTTTGCTCCTCATTTGTTTTCCATTCTTCAGGTATCTTCACAGGAATGTGGATTTGGAGCGTATAGATGAATTAGCATTTTATGGTGTGATTCGCGGCCCAACTCACTTGTGAGTGACTGAAATGTATAGAATTTGCTAGACAAGAAATTAGTGTTCTTCTTGAGAAAATAACATTACATCAAATTTTTCTTACATCAAATAATATTCTCACATCAAATCTTTATTTTGCAACTGCAGCACATGCTGAGGTTGGATACAAGAACAGCTTCAGCTTTGTGTCGAAATGAATTAATATTAACTCTTTGTCTGTCTTTCCAGAGACCTTTCAGAAACCAAAGTTAGCTCTTTGCCTTCAATAGGTATGGAGACCATTGAAAAGCTCCAAGCTAAAAACACTTGGGCCCTCAAAGCACTGCCCCCCTTTCGAGCCTTTTTTCATTTACAGAGTGCTGAATTGACCTTCCCAAGCCATTGCTGTGGTCTCAAAATGTTGAAAAGATGGAGAGGGTAAGTAAGAGAATTGAAAGTGTTGTGAACATTTTTCCCACTGTGGTTTCTTTTCCTCATGTATTTGTCATTTACATACCAAATTACCCTCAGGCCCACAGTATAGTGTGTGTATTGGGGTACTCACAAAAGCTGGGCCAGTCTCTGTGTGTGAATGATTTCAAATAATTGAAAACAAAGTTAGTTTTTTCAGCATTTTAATGATTTTAGATTTAAACATGTTACTGTGGGGAAAAAAAATCATGTGCAGTGTTGATCTCTTGTAGTGCCATATAAATAAAATTGAATTGAATCTTTTGAGATTTGCAAATGTACTATGCTTGTTAACAATTAGAAGAGCTCATTGACCTTAATTTGTTTGCCAAAGAATTGCTGCAGGTGTTATTTCTATATACTACTTTAGATTTTTTTATGAGTATATGGTGTGGTTGCTGTCTATATTTTTGTCTGATGAAGGTCTGAGGACTGACATATCATTAACAAAGTGACTACAAGTAATCGACAGTATGCTTTTTTATGTGTGTGCACTTTGTTCAACATTTGCATGCATCTATAATGTTGTATTTCATTCTCTGATTAATGATTCTTATTATCTGTGTTCAAGACACTCTGAGGCAGTTATTTGCAACCTGACCCGGACTGCTTTGGGAAAGCTGCAGGAATCCTCTGCAGCTCTCTCTCAGAGGTATCTAGGACATAAAATCTACCAACATCTAAAAGACAGCTTTGGTCTACCAACTGCTGGCAGCACAAATCACAATCATTACTACAACAGCCCCATTTGCCCAACTGAACAGTCTCAAAATGAGGGTTTGTTTTATGTGGAGTTACCTACAGAGCATCTCAATGAAGGTTTTGACTTTGCACTATGTAATGAACTTCACACAGATAATCATGGACTCTTGTGCACCCCCCTGCCTGATGCACTGAACCCCTGTGAAGATGTGATGAGTCAAGGCTTCCTGAGGGTGTTGGTCTGGGTGGTCAGTCTGTTAGCCATTTCAGCCAACCTCCTGGTTATGTTCATCCTGCTGACCAGCCGACAGAGGTTGTCAGTTACCCGTTTCCTCATTGGTCACCTGGCATTTGCAGACTTTTGTATGGGGATGTACTTACTGCTCATTGCATCTGTCGACCTCTACACACGTGCCCATTATTACCATTATGCTATTGCCTGGCAAACAGGAAGTGGCTGCAATCTAGCAGGGACATTATCAGTGTTTGCCAGCAAGCTATCTGTGTACACATTAACTTTAATCAGTTTTCAGCGCTGGCATGCCATCTTCTACGCAATGAGGCCAGACAGAAAAATTAGGTTACGCCATGCAGCTGTGCTGATGCTTGTCGGCTGGTTGCTGTGTATGATCCTAGCACTGCTGCCAGTGGTTGGTGTGAGCAGTTACCAGAAAGTGAGCATCTGCTTACCCATGGACACTGAGACAACTGCTGCTCAGGTCTATGTGGTCTCTGTCCTGATGGCTAATGTCATTGCTTTTATGGTGGTATGTTTATGTTACCTCCACATCTACTGTATGGTGCACAATCCCCGGCACCAGTCCAGCAGATGTGATACCAGCATGGCCAAACGCATGGCTATTCTCATATTCACCAACTTTCTGTGTCTGGCTCCCATTTGCTTCTTTGGCTTGTCTGCAGCTCTCCACCAACCATTGATGACTGTCACAGATTCCAAGGTGTGACTTTCTCTTGATCTTTAATCCACATTTTTTTCTGTTTAGAATAAAGGCTTATCTATGTTTTTCTCCACAGGTGCTGCTGGTGCTTTTCTATCCTCTCAACTCTTGTGCACACCCATTTTTTTATGCTATCCTGACAAAAGCATTTCACAGAGACATCCTGATGTTGCTGAGCCGGATGGGGCTGTGCCAGCGTCAAGCACATCTTTATCGAAGCCAACTTGTCAGTATTACTCCCCACATATATAAAGAAACAATGTCTGCTCCACAGTCCAGCCCCCACATCCAAAAACGTTCAAGTATGGGAATCACCAGGCTACAAGACGCCCCAAAATTACTTTTGAAATTTGATTAATAATTTTTCTTGTAGTAGACTTAAAAAGCAATAATTGTACTTATATATAAATGTCCTTGTAAATACCAATTCACAGAACCTAACCATTACACTCATGACCTCTGAGAATTCTTGATCAATTAATTTCTTGCATCAGTATATATGGATACCTCTAATAGAGGCGGTTGTTTGCCATTCTAAAATAATAATCCAAATGTTAATCTGCAGGTAATGACAGCAAAAGTTTAGGCTTCAGCTGTAGGGGAACGAGTGGAAATAATAATAATAATAATGGATTTATATTTTAAAAATGGATTCATATAGCGCTTTATCGTGATACTCAAAGCACTACAGAGTAAACTCACCTTAACCACTACCAATGTGTAGCACCCACCTGGATGATCCATGGCAGCCATTTTGCGCCAGAACACTCACCACACATCAGCTTGAGGTGGAGAGGGAGGGCAACATAGAGCCAATTACAATAGGGGATGATTAGGTGGCCAGATGGAGAGAGCCAGGATGGGAATTTTGCCAGGACAATGGGGAACCCCCTCCTATTTGCAATAAGTACCATGGGATCTTTAATGACTACAGTGAGTCAGGACCTCGGTTTAATGTCTCATCTGAAGGACGGCATCTCCTACAGCACAGCGTCAACATCACTGCACTGAGGCATTGGGATTTTTAAAAAATATTTTTTTTACTTTTCCAACAAGCACTCCCACAATCACACGCGCTTTACGTAGTGTTTGGTCAAGTGTGTGGAGGTGTGAAGGTAAGTGGGGGCACTTTCTGTGTGTACAACCGAGTGCAACACCATGAGAGACTTTCTGAAATTGTGCAGTTATCTCCATTTGTATGATTCATTGCATCAAGAAATCAAAGAAGCAAAAGACACAGAGTTCTCGGAGAGAGATCAGTGAGGCAGTGAGATGCAGCCAGGAGGAGGGTATGACAGCAGTTATAGTAATTATATATATTATATACTATATAATTTATAGTAATTTTATAATACTTTATTATTTTAAATGTGCTACATACAGCTTCACTCAACTTCTTTTCTGTATCATGTCATCAACATCTGTAAATTAGTATATTTACATACACACTAGTCCCTATTATGTCTTATCCTGGTATTAATCATACAGAACATTACCTGGTTTTTAATATCCCTGTATGACTAGCATTATCGAGGTTACTGATCATTTGTGTAGGAGAATCCTTGATGCTTTCACATTAAACATTCATCTTTGTAAACATCTCTGTCATTTATGTGATGAGGTTCAGGTATTCTCAGTGTGAATCTCTTGTGGCAGGAAGGTCTATCCAATCCAACCATTCTGTGTTACACAAGTCATCATTAGCTTATGTAACTTGTTTTCCCTAAATGAAACACAGTTCATTATAAGCACAGTAAAAGTAGAGCATAGCATTTAAAACAAAGGTATTAGAAAGTGAGATTATGATATGATTATGAAAATATGACTATAGGCTATACATGAAACCTCCACATGTCCTCCCATTTGAGTCTCACTCATTACTCAAACTTCATGATATGAGTAATATGAGTAATGAAACATTTGATCCCGTTACAAAGTACTATCACAGTATACCACAATATCCTTCATGGTGTAAGCTAAAGCAATATCATGTAATAACTTTGCAAATGAAGCTATTGCAATCAAATGGATCATTATGAATAAAATGAAACAAGATACAAAAATATGAGTAACATGAAAAAAATGTCCATCAGTCTCTTCCTTAAGATCCTTCAAAAACATTATCATCATTATTTTAGGTATTACCTTCACTTTGAAGTTGGGCTCCTTCTGGAAAGTATGAAACAACAAGGGTTTTTCCAACAGTGAGTCCTTGTTTTCAGTGGTAATCTTTTGGTTGTAATTGTTAGTCTCTTGTGGGATCTGATCCTGGTGCGCAAAATATCTCAAAGTGTCCACAGTTTTTGGGAATAATTGTGTTCATTATCCTTATCGTCACAGCCCTTGTCCGTGCTACTAGAATCTGAGTCATCACCGTGAGGCTTATCGAGGGCCCATTCTGGCATTTGAAAAAGATCAGAAAAGTCTCCATCTCCCTCAGGTCTCTGATGGAGTGACTTCATCATCTGGGAGTTGATTTTGGAGTTAACAAAAGATAGGAATATTGGAATACAACAGCAAAAGATAACTCCCATTATAATGATGCATGTTAGAGCTGCTACTATTATTTTTACTAGGGCTTCCTCTATCTTCCTAAAATCAATTCTAGCCCTGTAAACCGATCTTTCCCATAATGTACATACGTAGTAACCCAATTGACGATGGACTCATTTCTGACATACCTTTTAATTTGCATAGATTGTTTTGTTTGTTGTTTGGACATTAACAGCACAATGACTAACATCAGATAGTCTTCCATTACATGTGACGAAGCCAAATTATCTGGTTTTAAAGGATTGTATTAATGACTTAACCCCTTTGTTCCTAAAATATTAGTCTTAGTATTTGTACAACTGTTTTATATTTCATAACTATTCTCAATCCTGCCAACACTGTTAGGGTGCTGTTAGGGTGGTGTTAGAGCAGCCACACTTCATTTTATACATCGTTTATTTACAATTTAAGATACAAAGACACTACATATTAGGACTGCAATGGTCTGATTATATACACATATACATTTTTGCAGAAATGTATATGGTTACACAACAGAATTGGCAAGCAGGCCTACGTTACACTACAAATAAAATGAAGTTAAGCTAACATTAAGTAATGAAGCCTGCGACGGATGTATGAGCAAGAGGGTCAAAGTTCAAGGCGCAATGTTATGACGAAGTAGTATGTCCCAGTTGTATGCATACTGCATGCAAAAGTATGCACTTTTAAGGGCTGATGCAGTATGTACTACAAGTGGAAAGAAAAAAGTATGCAATTTGGAACGCAGGCCAACCATCATAACCCATCGTTATGGCAGGTGCCTTTTCAGAATCAGACTCAGCTTTATTGCCAAGTAGATTTACACATGCAAGAAATGTGCTTTGGTATTTTAGTACAAAATAATAAACAAAGTAGAAATATAAAGAAAGATAAAGTAAGTACTGCAGGTCAAGAATCACAAATATAAAATATAAAACTGACAATAAGCTATCAAAGAATATAAAAAAATGTAAGAAAATAAAGAACATGTGCAATATGTTATTTATTTTACAGTTTGTGCAATGTGCAAAATATTTACATGGGAATGTGCAAAAGTTTACAGTATTACTTTTCATACGTCACATGAGCTGCAACCAAGCCCCGATAACAGGGAGGCAACCCCTGCAGTTAACAAAGCAGTAATAGGCAATCAATTTTTTTTCCTTTTTCATTCCCACTCCTGTGGTTTGCGTCAAAACACCAATGGCGTAATTCTGTCTGTAAGAGACAAACAGACTAAACGGCTTATCATCTTGGGCAAAACATTGAACCCCAAATTGTTCCTGAGGGCTGTGCCTTCAGTGTGTGAGTGTGTGTGAATGCTTGGTTAGTTTCTTTCAACTGATGAGTAGTTGGTACCTGCCACCCTGTGAATTGGGTGAATGTGATATGTGGTGTGAAGCGCTTTAAGTAGTCGGGAGACTCAAAAGGCTATACATGTAAAGTCCATTTAGGATTTATCATAATGCATGTAATATCATTTCAATAGATTGAGTTGTGATAATCAAATTTACATCAATGTTATGTCATAACTGTGGAGGGACTTTAGCATTTTATCCATTAGCTTATTGTTTTCTTTGGTGATCACCACTTGTTGCTGAGTCTCAGGTAATATTATTACCTATGGGTTAGCAATGGTTGTTATTGATGTCTGTCATGGTACAGCTGTACCATTCCTAATTCTCTGTTTGTTTGTCCCCTGTTGGATCTCCTCTTGTGTTTGTCTGTGTGTATATGTCTGTGTGTGTGTGTGTGTGTGGCCTCCGAGGAACCTCCAATCCAGAACTGACACACCTGCTACTCACCTGCTGTTACCCACCTGCTCTCCATCTGCCCACCCGCTCTCACCTGCTGTTACCACTTGTTTTTTTTCCCCTTTATTTTTGCTTCAGGGAGCAGATATCCGCCACACAGCATTGTTCTTGAAGTTGACATTATTCCTTGAATTAAAAAAAACTTTAGATTAAAAACGATGACCTCTTGCACTTTAACTTTTTTACTTAATATTATTATTATCAGATTCTGGTTTCTTTTATCAATTATTTTAACGCTCTTCCAATTTTTATCTATATGCAGGTTTAATTCTTCTTAAATATTCTTACTTGTAATCTTGATCTATGATAATCCTGTAAATGCATTTCATAAATGCGAAGTAGTTTTATTGAAATGCTGTAAAATTCCAAATAGTTTTATTTAAATGCTATAATTGCAACAGTCAAATTTCATAAATACAAAATAGTTTTATTTAAATGATGTAAATGGATTTATTTATAATCCTGTAACTTTCAACTCCTGAGGTATTTAGATGACTGCACACAGCTCTTTGTTTTCCTCTCAGCTTCACTTTAAATTTCCAAACCATAATCAATCTCTTTTCGTGGTTACTACACACTGAAGCAATGCGCTCCACTAAATCTCTGGTGCTATATACAACGATAAACAAAGTACTCAAATGTTCTGCTCAACAAAGGCATCGATACCACACAGCAAAAACACACCAATACGAGCAAAACACACTGTTATGAAGATGCCACCTATGCAACAGTACACAGTAAAATCAGAATGCACACAATAAAATCATAATGCACAAAAATTTAAAAAAGAAAGCATTCAAAGCAAAAGGATATCCCCCAGTACCTGCTATACATATGTTACATTTTATATAAGTTGATTACCATTATTCTCCATTAATATAAAAGCAGGATTTTACTGTTGTAGTTGGCTTATTCTGAACTTTTGTATCTAACTGCAGCTAATGATTGCCTTCACTACGGATCGATCTACTGATTATCTTCTCTATTCATCAATTGATTATTTAATTTGTATGAAATATGAAAATAGTTAGAAATGCCGCCACGATCACCCAGAGCTCAAAGTGACTCCTTCACAATGCTTATTTTTCCCAAACAGTCCAAACCTTGAAGCTATTAACACTATGTAAGAATTAATAATTTAAATGAAGGTTGCTTGCCTATTATATTAATACCATGTTGAAACTTTTGTACACACATACACACACGCAGGGCATGAGGCTTAACAATTCAAAGTGTTGTCCTGCAGACTTGCTGACTGCAGGGAAAAGTTGATTAGCTGTTGCAAACAGGCTTACATTTATACAAAGAAACAGGGATATCAGAAAGAACATCATGTACTGAGGACAGTATGTATTGTCCATGACCATGAGAGGAAAAGTATCAGTTTTAGGGAACGAAGCAGAGACTTTAGCAACTTACAAACAGAGGAAGTGTAGGATTCCTCCACTAGGGCGCTGTCTCCACACGAAGGGTGAAATCGTGTGCCAAGAGGCTGGGACCAGCCTGTGCACCACCGAAGGGAGAGCTAAGTCTAAACCACAGCTCCTCCCCACCTCTGTAGAAACCTATCAGATAGTTGTACATTCTCATTTAAAACTCTGTATAATGTTAACAATAGCATTCATTTTTAGGATGATGGCTACAGATTAACAGCTTGCTGACTGTGGTTTTCTGAATAGAAAAGATCCTTGTACAAGATGCTTTTGATCTTCCAATGCTTTAATAAATGCCAAATTAAGGAATAGCTTCTCTCCAGACTTTTTTTTTGCAAATAAACAAACGCGCTGACAAATTCATAAAGCTGATGAAATGATTCAAAGGGAAAACAACAAATCCCTTTATCTATGAGGCTGGAACCATGAAGCATCTTACATGAGAAAAAGATTATTGATCATTTAAGTCAATCAATCAACTCCTTGTTTGCCTGTGAACTAGCAAATAATGTGCATTGATTTATGACTCTATAAAAAAAAATTGTTAATTGAGGAGTATAATGTAAGACTTATGCTAAGCTAATTGTAATAGTAAATTGAAATCTGTCTGAGTCACGCACAAACTTACTGCTGCCTGTTCTCCTTTTCCCAGGGTGTTCGGGCAAAATAATTGCCTGGGGGCTCACACACACCGACTTCAGGGAGGATAACAACAGAGCAGGAAGTAGAGGGGAGTTAAAATATAAACCTAATAAATATCAGTAAGTATCATATATAATAAATAAATACATTCATATATACAGTACAACCGAACTCCCCACTGCCACTATTATAAAGGCTATGTCCGATATAATATGGCATTAAATTTGTCTAAACAGCCTGTGGTGTCTAATTAAGCTATAGGCTCATGATGACAGCATTAAATGTGGTGTCAAATATAGCATAATTTGGTAGTGAGGGTAGAATAGCGTCTAACTGTTGCATATTTTGAATCTGACATGGTATTGTATTTGATTTAATTAGACTATGAGCTTGTAAAATGGTGTCAAATTCTGATCTCTTATCTGGTTTCTAATTAGAGTATAATTTGTTATAATAGTGTCTAAGTTTAGTCTATTTTGGGTCTAATACGGCATTATATGCGGTTTCTAATTACAGTATAATTTAGGTGTATGGTGTCGAATTAGGGTATAACTGTGTTCGTTTACTGTCTAATAAAGAACATATTATTTCTAGTTTTGGTCTAATTTGATACAAAGTACGGCTTATTACATCTTATTAATGTACCGTAAAATTAAGTGCGTGTAAAGTCATATCCAAAAAATACTGTTATTGTACACAGAGGCTGGACCAAAAAGCACGACTAGCATAGAGGGAGTTGAAGTAGTTAGTTTCGGTTTATTTGTAAAACACAAGGAGTAACCAGGTGTGTGGAAGTAATCGCTGTGAGCCGGTGGACTGGGCGAAGACAGCGGGCTGAGCTGGAGCAGCGGAGGATCCGTGGTGAGATCTTTCTGGAAAGCCGCATAACTTACTCTGTAAAAATGTATTTTAATTTTACATAAAAATGTTATAGATTTTACAAATGTAAATCGTTTCACCACAACAAATACATGTACATACATTTGTGGATCCATATTTACACACAAAATGGGTTTTGCACATTTGTGGATTTTTGTCCAATCTGTAGAAAAAGATCCACAAAGGTGTACCATAATACACAAATAGCTCATTATCCACAAACATGTATTTTTTAAATTTGTGTTGTGTAAAGTCATAGCCACAAAAATACAGAGATATTTGGGTCATTATACGAAAACGTGCCATTTCCCACTTTTAATGTTTGATTTTCAAAGTACTGTTTTGAAAATCTTTAAGCCCCTTTTTGGATGAAGTAGATCCTTACCTCTCTGGGAAATGTGCCGTGCCATCTCAGGCTATCTTATTTTTTATAATTTTTTTCATATAACCAACATAAATGTGTGTGTTTGGTCAACCCTGTTACCGACATATTAATTACTTTTTAAAAAGGTTTTAAATACATATATAGAACAAATCTGATATACTGTGAAAGACAACCCCCCCCCCCCCCCCCATTGTTACATTAAGAGTGTTTGTGAATTGAGAATATTGAAAGTTTTATTTTTTTTTAGTGGATGAATATGTTCATTTCCAAATGACACTCTCCCAGCATCTTCTGTTTTAAAATGTAAATTTTTTTTACAGAGTAAGCAAGGCATATTTGCAAATTTGCAAATATGCATAGCTTACTCTGTAAAAAAATTTACATTTTACGTTTACAAATGTAAATAGTTTCACCACATAAATACATGTATTGTGATAATTAAGCATTTCTGGAGCCATTTTTACATGTAAAATGGGTTTTGCACATTTGTAGATTGCTTCCTGTCAGCTTGTGGGCCACATGACATTTGTGACTTCCCTCCTATTTATTTGTGGAATTTTGTCCAATTCATAGCGCAGCAGATTTGTAAAAAAAAAAAAAAAAAAAAGTGTAAAAAATTATTTTTTTAATTAATTTATTTTATTTAATTTTTTACAGAATCTGTAAATTGAGGTGCAGTTATTAGCTACACCAGCAGGTGATGAGATTCCCTTGCATGACCTGACAGTACTACAGTGTGTAAGCTACTGGAAGAAGGCTAAACAAGAGACATTGTACAACAGGAACAAACATGCTGGCTTCTACCAGGAGGTGAAAGACAGGGTGGAGCATATTTATTTAACCCAAAGGCATGTGATTCAGGATCGGGTTCATCAATGTCATCTCCAGGTGAGTGTGCTGCGCTTGCTTACTTACTGGCGTTACCTACAGTTTGCTAATATTAGTGTTAGCTATCTGTGGCAGTGGTGTACAAGCTAGCTCATGTTAGATCATTTAGATGGGGCCTTGTTTCAAAAAGCAGGTTTTGTGAAAACTCTGAGGGAAACTCTGGATCTGTGAATCTAGCCTGCTTGCTGGCAGGTTTTCTTCAACAAACCCTGAGCTTCTCTCCTCCCTCTTACAGAGCCAGACATGCACAAACCTCCAATGTTGTGGCTCTCCGGCGTCCCGGAGTTTTCATACAGGGAAAATAGGTGTCCAGACTGGAAATTTTGCACATGGAATAACTCCTGCTTTCAAACGAGAATCAAACACTAGTGTAATACCTTCAAAAGCTTCCTTCTTCAAAGGCTATTGGTTCTGACACGGCCTGAATGAGGATTTGGGTGTGATTACTACAGGCTCAGCATCTTTGATTAATCCTCCATCATACTTGTGTTGTGCCCACAAGCAGGATGGTACCTGATTTAACTCAGGAATTTCTGAGACGTCTTTCACAAAAATGTTTTTGTCATGACTTATTTCATCATCTGATGTTATCAAACTGGCCATCAAAAACTCTGAATCTGGAATGAGCTCAATGCTTCTTACCCCTGTTGCTATAGCTGAAAATCTTTTCCAGAATACCTGCAGTCGGTTGTGAAAATCCATACCTGAGTCTGATGTCTTGCCCAACCAGCAGCTTCCTCACAACGTCTGGTCCAAGGGCCCAAGCATTTAGATGTATTCTGCTTTGCTTTGACCAGGGGGACATGAGGATATGTGTTAGGGACTTGAAACAAAGCTTTACAAAGTGGATCAATGAAAGCTACTGAGACTGTGCATCTTTTATCATTCCAGTACAACCAGGTAAGATTTAATATATTTTTCTCTTTGTCTTGCCTGAATCATGTGTCCTCGAAATTTTTATCAACCCCAAGATCTACATGTGATGTGCAGTGTAACTCTTGTGGTGACTTGATGTCTATTCGTGTATAGTTGTCTGGAAAGAGAGCTTTGACCTCAGTGATCAGAGTGTTATTTACAGAGCCAGCAGCTGTGTGAGGTAGCTTCCATTGATAAGAGTACATTAGCTCCCTGCTACTGTGTTTCACAAACTGTGATGCAGTGTCAGAAATTCTGGCTACAACGATGCCTTCGGGAGTGGAAATCAGGATAATTCCTAATCTTATCATCATATTTCTTCCGATAATATTGATCAAGCATCGTTTAGATAACAAAAATCAATGTTTAAAGTGTTTCTCAATTTCTTCACTGCATGGCAATGGCGTGGTGTACCTTTCCACCAGGGCCTGTTCTACTGTCCTCACAAATCTGCCGCTTACTTTTGGAAGGACTGCAAACTCTGACTCTCTGATGACAGAATCAGTCGCACCAGAAACCACAAGAAAAACAATATCTTTTCCAGCAACATTGATTGTGTGTTCAGGTGTGTTTGTATGCATCATGTGTCTATTCGGTGTATATCTCTGCTGGGGCTTTGTCATCAGTGGCTTGTGTGTGCTCAAGGTGAGAGATAGCCTCACTTATCAATGTCTGTGTGTGTGTGTGTGTGTGTGGCTGTGTCTCACATGCTTGTGCAGGAGTGTGTATATCCGTGTGTGTCTCATGCAAGCTGTCTGTGTGTCGTGTGTTCACATGCTCTTTCGTGTCAGTGTGGGTGCTCTTACGTAGCTGATGTAAAGAATACTCTGTCTTCAGTTCAGTGTTCAAGCCGGCCCCTTCCCAACCTGGCATCGACACCCCGTCTAGTCAGTCAGCCTGACCATGATTCTCAGGGCAATCTTTTGCCCAATGTACCATTTTGCCACATTTGAAACAAGCATCACTCTTTCCTCGTCTTCTCCCCCTTCCTCCATGTCCTCGTCGGCCTTGGCCTCAACCTCTGTTCTGATCCTCGTACGCCATCAGCTGTGCCATGTGTAATCTGTCTGCCAGCTGCGTACATTTCCTCTTTTGCTCATCTTTGAGGAATTTTTCTGCATGGATAGTGTCTCTCTATGGTCTCCAGGTTACCATACTCCCAGATCACACAATGTCCGCGATCTCAGGGTAGATGCCATTGATGAAACGGTCACGTAGATGTACTTCCCAGGAGGTGATTGTATTATTACCCCCCATAGCTTCAGGCTTTTTCAGTCCACTGTGTGTATTATGGATCTCTGTGAGCCTGGCCAAATACTCTACTACAGTCTCAACATCTTTTTGTTTGCAGGCTGTTATCTTTCCCAAATCAAGAGGTCAGTGATGGCCTGCTTATACGGTGTGTTATCACCATGGTCCCACTCTGTCTGTTTCAGCCTTATATCCGCTGTAGGAAAACTCCCCGCCACGCTCAGCCAGGTTTTTGCCCATCTGAGTTCCTAACAGTCTCTGTAGCTCGATGGTTGTGGGTCTGAACTTCTGACAGAAGGCCAGTAACTGTGTGGCGAATGCCTCCCCCCCATCCCGAACAGAGGGGAGAAATTGTGCAGCTTCTTTCAGGTCAGCATGTCCATGGTCTGAAAATCAGTTGTGAGGTCCCATCTCCTGCTGCCATCTCCATCATCAGTGCAATCACTTTCAAGGAGGTGCAGGAGTTTGATCTGGGCTGGAATTCTTTGTTGCTTTGAGTGCGATGAGGGCTGGACAGACGATCGTGGGTGATTGGGCCACCCCAATGTAATTTGTAGGCCTTTTTGTGTGTTGGAAATGCAGGAATGAATGATCCTCCCCTTGCCTCATCCGGGTTTGAGGCCACACTTTTTGGCTGAGGCTGTGCCTCTGCTGGTGCTGCTGCTGTAGCTGCTTCTGCTCGTTGTTGAGGCTGACTTCCTTTGACGGGGGCAGTCCAGGTCCAGATCCAGCTTGGCACACTGTGGGACATACTGAGACACAGAGGTGTTTGGTGGATCTGTCCCTGCCTTATTTTTTTTTTTTATCCCTGATATGTGCTTCTTGTTGCCAACAAGCATAAGCCTTCCAGTCTGCTTTAAATTGCTTATTTCTTTTCTTTTGAGTGCCTTGTTCTTTCTCTTCTAATTTGTCTCTTAATATTTCTATCTGTCTGAAAGAAAAGCTGCCGGTTGATGGAAACCCAAATTCTCTTACCAAGATGTCCAGCAGTGATAGCAGATTTGATTTTTCATTCTCAGAAGTTTTGCTATTGTTAGAACCCATATCCTGTACAATATCCACACTGACCCCCTGGATGGAAACCGGGGTCACTGGTGCCTTGGCCCTTTGTAGATCTACCACCAGCTCCTTAGACTTTGTCGCATTGAGCTGCAGATGGTTCCGCTCACACCATGAGACAAAGTTACCCACCACAGCCTTGTACTCAGTCTCATCACCACCGCTGATACATCCCACCACAGCAGTCATCAGAAAACTTCTGAAGGTGGCAGGACTCTGTGTGGTAGCTGAAGTCTGTGGTGTAGATGGTGAAGAGGAAGGGAGAGAGGACAGTCCCCTGAGGGGCCCCAGCGTTGCTGACCACGCTGTCCGACACACAGTGCTGCAGACGCACATGCTGTGGTCTGCCAGTCAGGTAGTCAACAATCCAGAACACAAGGGGGGCATCCACCTGCATCACTGCCAGCTTCTCACCCAGCAGTGCTGGCCGGATGGTGTTGAAAGCACTGGAGATGTCAAAAAACATGATCCTTACCATGCTTGCCGGCTTGTCCAGGTGGGTGTAGATGCAGTTCAGCAGGAAGATGATGGCGTCCTCAACTCCCAGCCGGGGCTAGTAGGCGAACTGGAGGGGGTCCAGGAGGGGTCTGACCATGGGCCGCAGCTGTTCCAGCACCAGTCTCTCCAGGGTCTTCGTTATGTGGGAGGTCAGTGCCACCGGTCTGTAGTCCTTGGAGCCACTGGGACGGTAAATAATGTGGCCAGAGTCCCACAGCTAACAGTTCAATGTCCGGGCTACAGATACTCTGCTTGATAGTAACGTGACCAGGGTTACACCATCTGTTGTTGACCAGAAGACCAAGCCCGCCGCCTTTCCGCTTACCGCTCCTGGTGTGATCCCTGTTGGCCTGAACAGTGTGAAAGCCGTCGATGGAAACGTTATGGTCCGGGATATCCTGGTGTAGCCATGTCTCTGAGAAGCACATCAAACTACACTCACAGAACTCCGTCTGACTCCAGGCTAACACTGTTACCTCATCCATTTTATTCACCAGTGATCTCACGTTGCCCATGACGAGAGAAGGCAGACACGGCTTAAATCTCCTGTTCTTAAGTCTCTTTTGTCTGGACCCCTCTCTCTTCCCTCGCCGCTTTGTTCCACCTCTGCATCCTCGGTGTGTCCTCCTCCAGATCTCAGTGGGGACATTGGTTGTCCTGGGCGTCATGCCGCTCGGCATCAGCCTGTAGTTATTGGGTGTACATGTTGTGATAATACCCCTTTTAATGTAAGATAGTGCCTTAAATATCAACATTTTCAGGTGGACAGCCACCCTTGAAACAGTTTTTCACATTTGGTTATTGGTCCCTGATCCCAGGGTGGTGCCCTGTAAATATTATTATTATTAATATTAATAATTGTATTAATACTCATAAATATCTTTGATATTTCTGCTAATAACCAAACCTGCCTATAGTGCTAAGGGTGTCTGAATCATTCTGCGTACACACTCGATATGTGACAAACTGTTTAGTTTGTTGATTTCAATCCCAATAAAAAAAAATCCCATAAAAACTCAAGTCAAAAAGACAACTTAAATAGCATCTTCTATCTCAAATGTTAAAAAAAAATCACAATCATCTGAATGATTCACCCATACAATCAATGACGTACAAATATCTCTCCACTTGCATAAAAACCATATGAATAGAAAATCTACTGCCTGAATGAGTGTAAACACAAGTTTTTACTTAAAGAGTTCTTTTTTTAAAAAGAGTGTGTATTGAACAACGGGTAAAAAAACAAGTGTTGATGCACTATTTTTGCTCTTCTTAGTGCATGGCTGGGTTAAACATTTTTAAAGACTGCATGTAGCTGAAGTATGGCGCAGGTGTGAACTCTCTGAAGAAGACTCTGAACTGCTGCTGCTGCTGGACGGTCTCTGTCACAACTGGGGTTCACCTTGACTTCTCCGGAGTCGTTTTTGTCCTGCAACCTGGGGGATTTCTTAAAACCGGTCCTCTCTAAGTTAAGGGAATTCCCGTCTGAGGTCCGTCAGTTTCCTGGAGTTTCCTGGAGCCAGTGGTACTGGAGCTCTTTGATTCTGAAGTGTTCTTTCAGACTGGATGTACTGTTCCAAAGCTTTAAAAAATTCTGTAAAATCATGGAGAAAAGATTTGATGGGGTTTACAACCTGAATACAAACTGATTAAAAAATGTACTCACCGCTCTCAGACTCGGGTTATTCAGTCATTGTGGAACTTTGTCGGTGCGATGAATCTGCCTCATTGTGTCCATGACGTCACCCATAGGTTTCTGAAGAGCCGTTTTGAAGCTCAAAGTGGGCGGCGCCAGCCGTTTTCATCTTGGCAGCGCGTCACTCGGCCCAACTCCCAGATAACCAAAAATGGGCAAAGAGGTGGCGCATGAGTGGAGTTGAGGTGCCTGGTTGCTGAAACACGCCCACCTAGCTCAAAGTTCACAAGCTAGCTAAGGCTAAGAAGCTAGGCTATATCTCAATATAGCTCTGCATCGCTAGCTGGCTAAAACACTGTGGTATGTGGCTGGCGGCCTATGGATGATACCTACTCGACGTCCCAGCTTAGTCTTGAAGTAAATTAACACTATACAACAATACTTGAAATAATGATTTATCTGTTATTGAGATTATACGATTTTTTAGTACTTAAATATATAATTATGGTAATTTTATAACACAAGATTTGTCGAAACTTGCAGAAATTTGGCCAGTATTACTGTGAATTACATGTGTAACATGTCTAACAATTTGAAGCAAATAAATTAACCTGAATTTAGATTTTCAAATAACTTTAGTTGCAAGTCATTTATTTGGATGTCACTTGATTGTTACTTTTAACAAGTTAACGTTAATAAGCTACATGTGATTGCATAGTCATAATTATTATCGCTGCTGTTTTTTTAGCCTATTAAGGAATTATACCAAACAAGAAATGTGAAAATCTGCAGTTCAATCCTCAGTGCGGAAGCGTTGGTGCATAACGGCTTACAGATAGATTGTAATTCCCCACACCGCTATTTTGATTTTGATTTGTGTACTGCTACCAACAGTGCTCTGCGAGACATGACTGTTGAGAAATAAAGGCATTTTTATATTTGTTACAAGATATTTCTTTCTTTCAGTCCTTGTTGATGTCATGGCCACCTGTGATGCCTCCACACCGCCTGCTACACACAGCATAAACACTAAGTACCAGTCTTGGCTACTTGACTTTAGACAGCTGATTTTACATTGTCTGTCTTCAAAGGACGACAACAACAAAAAATGTTAGACTGTATCTATATTTTGAAGTGTTGCTACCTTTTCTCCTACAGATGTGAAGAATTGTGTTGTAAACATGAAAAACTGAGCCACCCTTTATAGTTAACTTTATATTTTTCATTACTTGAAGCATTTATTACACTCATTTATTTTCTTCCCATAATCACAGTGTGGATCATTGGTGAGAGAGCAGCAGAGAGCTTGGGATGCAACCTCAGCATGCTGGACATCCATGTCTGTTGGTTTGGCTGGGGTGGACTGCGGTGGAAAGGCCTTCTCCCCTTCTTTTCCCAGTCTCTGCGAGGAAGAGCAGAATCGGATGTTCTCATCATCCCCTGTGGTGGCAACGACATGGGGGAGGTCAGCAGCATCAAGCTGGTCAACATGATGAAGGAGGACCTGCACCAGCTTCAACTCCAGCACCCTGGCATGAACATCATGTTTTTGTCTGTGACCCAAAAGGTGCCGGTGGAAGGCTTGTGCCAATCTGGTGAAGCTCGACAAGGCCAGGAAATTTGTCAACAGTGTTATAGCTACATTTGTTCATAGCTGAAATGGTGTTATGATTGAGCACCCTCATATTAGACATGACAGTCCTGGGCTATTTTTGAAAGATGGAAATGATATGTTTTGAAGTACAATAGACCACCTCCAAATGCAGTGAATTGCTTACGTACAATTGGCAGTGTCACTGCTTTTGAATTTGACCTTTAGGACCTGTTTTCTTACACCTATACATAGCCCTGACCGTCATTGCTAATGTTGAGTTTATTTTTTATATTCATTATGGTTGTTTACAACATCTGTAGCCATAACACTGTTACCACCTCTGCTCTTCCTCATCCCTACTATCCCACACTTTATCCCCTTTTCCCCCTACCACCCCATGGACTCTGCAGCTCTTTGGGCATAGCTGTTACCTCTTGCACAGGCCCAGTCTGTTGATTTTATTTTAATAAATGTCTTTACTTTTACATTTATAGTTTTAAATATTTTTCACCTTTTTGTGTTTTGTCCTTTTATATAAAAAAATGGTTCACATTTGAATAAATTCTATTTATATTCCTTTTGTCTTTATTACTGACTGAAAGTTAGATTTCACATTTTAATCTGACTTACCTGCACACTGAGAAGTTATGAATCCCCCTAGGAGGTATCATTTATTTGTGACACTTGCCTGACTCAGGCAAGTGAGGCAAAAAGAAACATAATCAGCTGATCTGTGGCAAATAGGTGCATTTGATCAGCCATGTTTTTTTTTCTTTTACCTCACTATACAGTATTGGTCTCACAATACCTGTGCAATACCCACTAGACCTAGAGATCGCAAATGAATGACATATCCTAGGGGGCCTTTAAAACTATTCAGTGTGCAGATAATTGTTTTCACAAGAGTATAGTTTCTCAGTGTTCCACATTTGTCTTAAAGAAATGTCCAAACAAAACCAGCACGACATTATCTTTTGATTTTTTAACTTTCTTCTAATATCTATGCAAAATGTTATTTGTTATACTATTAACTATTATTTTTTTAAGTTTAGATCACCACTATATTTCTAACCTTCCAACCTGTAAATCCACTTTTGTACTTTACACTTATTTTAGCTTTTATACTTTATATCACTTTTGTACTTAATTTATCTTAGCTGTATTATAGTGTATTATATTTTGATTTGCACATCTCTTATTTCTTACTAGAATAATTGTCTCATTGTGGACTTATTTTATTATTATTTCTATTCTATTAGTACTTCTATTCCTGTGTTCATTAATGTGATAGTGAGCAGCTGTAACGAAAGGGACAGGAAAAGGAACTGTACCAGGCTGGTTTAAATCCTATCTATCACATAGATCTCAGTTTGTACATGTTAACAGTGAGTCCTCCGTGCACGCCAAAGTTAGTCATGGAGTTCCACAAAGTTCTGTGCTTGGACCGATTCTATTCACCTTATATTGTCACAGCCTGTCATGTCCTCACCAACCTGTAATCACTCACACCTGCTCCAAATTACACTCCTGCCCTCAATCAGCCCCAATCACACTCAGTATAAAGCCACATCCAACACCTTAGTCAGGGTACGGTCTCGTTTGCGATAGGACAGATCTCAGTATCCAGCCAAAGCAACGTTACGGACTCCTACCTCGCTTCATCAAACGTCTTCTCAGTTCCCGAGCTCCCAATCCCGGTTCCGTGGATCTCCAGTCTCCCGTGTGTCTCCACTGCCTCAGATCTCCAGTCTCCCGTGTGTGTCTCCACTGTCCCAGATCTACAGTCTCCCATGTGTGTCTCCGCAGCCCCAGATCGCCAGTTCGGCTAGCTAAAGGACGGTATCAGTAACATTCCCACTTTGCCTGTAATATCGTGTACAATAAATACCTCTTGTCTCATCTTGGTGTCTCCGGCCTGCTCTGTCCGTAACATATATATGCTTCCTTTAGGCAATATTATTAGGAAACACCTCCCGCAGCACCGTAAGGAACCTCTGAGTTAAATTTGAGGATTTATCCTTTAACTCCCACATGAAACAAACTTCAAGGACTGCCTTCTTTCACCTACATAACATTGCAAAAATCAGGCACATCCTGTCTAAAATTATGCCGAAAAACTAGCCCATGCATTTGTTACTTCTAGGCTGGACTATTGCAATTCCTTATTATCAGGCTGTCCAAATGAATCCCTTAAGACTCTCCAGTTGATCCAGAATGCTGCGGCATGTGTACTGACAAGAACTAGGAAAAGAGATCACATTTCTCCAATATCAGCTTCTCTCCACTGGTTCCCTGCCAAATCCAGAATAGAATTTAAAATCCTTCTTCTCACCTACAAAGCTCTTAATGGTCAGGCACCATCATATCTTAAAGAGCTACCTTATTAGCTCATTATAATACTGCACTCCCAGAATGCAGGGTTACTACAATCTGTGATTGTGAGCCACCTGCTGCCCCGGTGTTCCATCGACAACTGCTACTACAGTTGTTGTTATTGGCCTTGTTACTATTATTGTAATTATTATTCCTTTGACTATCATTCCTATTATTATTATTATTATTATTACTTTATTAATATTACCCCTACCATTACGTTATTATATTTTTATTATTCCAGGTGGACTTTGCATTGTGCTTTCTTCTCCCCGACCCCCTCACCCCCTTCTACCAAGTCTACCATTAACATTACATTAACATTACATTGCAGTGCTGGATTCATTAACAAGACCAGACCCTGAACAACTGTGACACAGGGATTCATCGAATCCATTCATCAAATCATGATGATGATCATGATCATCATCAAAATTTATTGGCTCATGCTAACTCCACCTTCTCTTCTCTCATTGGCTCATGCTAACTCCACCTTCTATTCTCTCATTGGCCAGGACTAACTCTACCCCCTATTCTCTCATTGGCTGGGACTTGGAGGGGCAGGAAGTGGGGGGGTCAATGGTCCCCAAAGGTCACCATCCATCATTTTTTGTTAGTGTTGCATATAATCTCTCTCACGACTTTCCACTCAGGTTGACTCCTCTTTCAAGCCATGCCCGAGGAAGACCCAGTGTGTGTCGAAACCGGTGGGCATTCTACTTTTTGTGATTTTTACTTTGATATACCCTAAACTAATTAAAGGCATTTTAATTACATCCTTGGCTCAGTGCGAGTGTGCCTGAAGTAAGCCCAGGCTTACCTTTTTCTAACTTGTGGGGTTAATCGAGGATTGATTTTAGAGCAACTACTTTTTAATCTATATATGTTACCCCTTGGAGGTGTCATCAGGAGACACGGTATCTCTTTCCATAGCTATGCTGCTGACACACAACTTCATGTGGCTGTGTTTCCTGACGATATAGGACCAATTGATGACCTTTTTAAATGTATTTTAGATATCAGTGCCTGGATGTCACAAAACATTTTACAGCTAAATCAGGATAAAACTTAAATATTAGTTATAGGTTGTAAGGTTCAGAGAAAGAAACTGGCCACAAAAATAAATTCTCAGCCAGTAGGCAAGAAATCTTGGTGTCGACTTTGACTAAACTTAGAACTAAACTTTAAGACTCATGTGGGATAATGTCACCAAATTTGCTTTGTATCATCTCAAAAATAAAGCTAGAGTGTGGCCATTTCTGTCTCTGAGCAACACAGAGAGACTAATATGCTCTTTTATATCCAGCAGGCTAGACTATTGTAATGCTCTCCTATCTGGTCTACCCAAAAAAGTATAAATCAGTTACAACTGATTCAGAACTCTGCAGTGCTGACTAGGACCAGAAGGAGAGAACATGTATTTTATAGTCCTTACATTGGTTGCCTGTCAGTTTCCGTAATCACAAACCATGATTTCAAAATTATTTGACTTATTTCTAAAGCACTTCATGGTCTTGCACCAGCCTACTTGCCTGACATGCTTCCAATCTCTCAGCCAGGATGGCCCCTCAGGTCCTGTGGCACTAGTATTTTGGTTGTTCCAAAGTGCAGGCTAAAACCTTTGGTGAGGCAGCTTTTAGTTTTTATGCTCGGAGCCATTGGAACAGTCTGCCTGAGGATCTGCAGCTGAAAGTGTTAAAATAAAAACAATGACTACAGGAGCTTATAAAAGTAAAGCAAAGCTGAATGGGGATTGACAGTTACACTCTGGCTCATGATTATAACTCTTTTTTGCCAGATTTGAAACTGACAACATCACAGCTTCCCCAGTACAAGTATGCAAAGATGAATTAAAACGTGATAAAGTCTGTATCCTACAACAGGATGTACAAAGAGCATTTAAATGCTGTAAAGCCCATGAAAGTCCTGGGGTCATTTTCACAAAGGATCTTATCTTACTACTAGGAGTCCACTAAAAGTTCCTAGGTAAGGTAAGAGTTTCCTCTTAACAGATTTTCACAAAGCTGCTGAGTGCAACTTTTAGTAACGAACAAATCATAATCATAACAAATAATACTTTGATGTGGTAATTCTACTTATAGCACATATTTTACTGGATAATCCTGCTATGGCCATGAAATCACCTATGTTTATGCATTTATTGCATTAGATGATTATTTAATGTGCACTTAATGAACTATCAAACAAATTGGGGTCTGAAGAGCATTTTTGGTTTGATGAATAATTTTGTCACAGCTGAGGCTGAGATCATCAGTGCTGCAAACTGCATTTTACCAGTGTCCAACAAGTAGCTTTGCATAGAGTAGAGGGCAAACTGTCATCTGCAGTGTTATTGGATCGTTTTGATTTGTTGGTGAGCAGATTGAATACTTATTAAATGGCAGCCATCAAAATATTGATTAAATGTTCATTATCATTCTATTTTAACACTGACGCAATGAGACGCATTACCTGCAGCACATTACTGACTATGTCTTAGGTCTCAGTGACTCAGGAGTCCTTTGGACTGCCTCTAACTTCTAACCTCTCAGACTTAGGAGCTACTTTTAGCACTAAAATTTTTGTGAATTACTCTTAGACGAAAAACTTACAGGAGTCCTAACAAACCCCTTTAGTTTCTCTTAACAGAGCCAGTTAGGAGCTACTTTTAGCCTTAGGATGTTTTGTGAACACGGCCCTTGGACCAGCAAATTCAGGTTGTGTCATAGCTAGCCTCTATGCCCCTCTGATCCTCATGTTACCCTGTGTTTCCACCCTCCCTTATGTCTTCTGGCTGTCCTCTGTCTGTCTTTGTGTTGTTTGTCTGGCTTCCTAGGCACCTGCTTGCGGCTGATCACCGGCACACCTGCATTCCATTATTCATCAGTCTCCACCGTTCTTATACCAGGCACCTCCACACCACCGACGCCAGATCGTCCCCGTACTTGAGTACGCCACGTGCAACGGCTAACTGTAAGTTACGATTAAATGAGTATTATCTTGCATATCGGTGATTTGGATCTCTCTCTGCCTCAGACACGTCCGCTGCCGGTGATCACCGCTCCAGACCACTCTACACCTCGCTTCACCAGTCCACCGCCTGGTTGTTCTGCTACCATATCTACACTCATCAGTCCTGTGCCGTCAGCCCCGTCTCCATTCAGAGTGCCGCCAGTTTTCGCCCCGACCCGGTCCGGTAGAGTTTCCCGAAGCGGCAGACAACTACGCCGAACTTCTCACAACCCACCAACTTTCTGTTCAATAAAGACTGCGGTCTATTTACCGAGCTCTGTCCCGCGTGTTCTGCGTTTGGGTCCTAAAACCTGAGTCTACGACAGGTTGTTGAGGAATACAAATACCTTGGAATTTACATTGACCGCAAATTGAATTGGAACTGTCACACTAACTTTATTTTTAAGAAAAGTCAACAATGGCTGCATTTTTTGTGAAAGCTAGCCTCCTTTAACTCTCAAGTCTTTTATTGAGAGTGTCATGACATTCTGCATCCTCTGTTGGCATGGTAATACCAATGTTTCCCAGAAGAACTTACTCAGCAAAATTGGGGATATTGGCAGCAAAATAATAGGTACTAAGCAAGACAGTCTTAGTAAAATCTGCAAAACCCGTGTTAGCACAAATTGAAAATGTTACCTCACCCACAACAGCCCTTGTTCAGTGAGCTTCAGACTTCCATCAGGGGAAGTCTTCCGGCTCCCAGTTGCAAAAGTAACATAAAAAGGAATTCCTTTATTCAATCAGCCATTGCATTATATAACACATGTAACCAGTGTGCAACACTCCCACTGTAGATCTGTCTTGTGTTGTGGTGTGGCAAATGAAGGATCAAGAAACAAGGCTGGGTCTGTGCTCCTTTTACTGGCACTCTAGTTCAGATATTCACAAAGAACAAAAATCGTCAGCTGTGTGTGTGTGTGGCATTAGGCTCGGCTCCCTCCTTTAGAGCCAGAAAAATTACAGGAAATGTACTCTGAAATTATAATCACAAATTGCAGAGTAAATATCACACACTAACACACACACACATTGGGAAGTACACACAGTAGGAGACGTGCTGAAGCACAGGAAATATGAAATATGACAATGATTTGGTGGAATTCTGTCACTGTGGGAGAAATGTATGGGTATGAAGCAAAGACTGTACGAAGGAGTGTTTAAGTTATGCAATGACATGATAAGAGCAACTTGCAGGTTGAATTTTATATTAAATTTATACTTTCCTGAAAATGACCATTTGAAAGGTTAATGCAGAATTTTATGTTTTAAAAGACATAAGGGCAACATTTCAGAGGAAGTAGCTGTTTTGAGCAATGCTCTTACATCACATCATATTACGTAACAAAAGAAGCCACAAGCGACTTCATTTATTTACATTTATGGGAGCTATTTTCCCAACTGCATTGATTGACGCTGTCTGCTCACAGCCTCACTAATAATATCAGTGCTGTAGTGTAATTCGCCCGGCAGGTCACTGCTGCATCTGTAACGAAAAACACAGTTGTGTGCTGCGCTTATTTCAGACAAGAGGATTATATTCCCGGCGATATGACGGAGTTCAGGATGGGATGTCGAAGCCAGGACCCTTTGAGGCCGATAGCTGGTGCGGCTCCTTCAGTAGGCTACACACAGCTACACATCAGGTCCACTGTCAGCAGGAGCTTCTGGTTCTGCTGCAGACAAATGGTCATGGATCCATCTAATATTCAGCTTGACCAAAACATGGACTTCCAAATTAGGGTTAGGTACAGTACCGTAAAACGTCCCAGCAAACATTTCCTCGACCTGCGTCGAGGTGATGTGACTTTATTTTGATCATTTGCCGACATGAAAACAATCTTAGGGGAATGGTGATTTTGAGGAAACCCTATTTTAGAGCGGTGTAACCGAATAAACACTGGTTAAAATAACAATAACTCGACGTCTATTGGACATATTGATATTGACGCTATTTGAGGAACGGTTTGCTGGGATTGAGTAAAGTCTAAGGGTTGCAAATATAAATAACAGATTGAGATATTTACAGCACAAGAGCTGTGCTTGTTATAGGTTTTTTGGGTGTGTCATGTCCAACTTTGTGTAGATGGCAGTGGAAGCTATACTGAAAAATGCAAATTGGAGCAAACTACAAAGTAACCGAAATTTTTCTTAATAATTTCAGAAGTATGTGGGTGTTTAGTTGCTTGGTTTAAAAGTAAATTATAGGTTGAAATAATGTCTATACGAGGTTGAAATGATGTGGGTTGATGTCGTCTATGAGCCGTTGAAACAATGTGGGTCGAAAGACCGACGTCAGAAAAACTTTAATATCAGCCCCTCCACTAGACGTCATATTGACCTCCAGGATCAACGTTGTTTAGACACTGGGGTAGTATGGGATTATATTAGGCAATGCCAGATACACATGAAATTTGTTGTTTTTTTTGATGGAGAAGGAAAAATTTTCCTACACATTGATTCACTGGGTTCTCCAACACTTGCTCTTTAACCTGAGAAGCATCATTCCATTACGACCAGGCCACACAATCTACCTGAGCAGTGTGCCAAGACTTGGCATGCTTTATGGTGGGAGCCTTTGAATGCCCAGATGTAAAAGATAAGGTGAAGACCTTGGAGATACTTCACCTTCATAACAAGCATAAATGAGAACTGGTCTTGGCCAACAGTCACACCTTCCTTATGGTGTGATATCTTCAAGGCTTATGTACCATATAAAGTATGAACAGTTCAAGTTTTTGGTATTGAAAATACATAATGTAGACCTGTACTTACCAGACTCCTCTGCTTGAAGGTTCAGCCCTCCGTTTAGAGTCACTGCAAAGAATGAAAAAAAGTCCCTATGTTTCTGCCTAAAGGTTTAAACGCGTAAAATTTAGCTTTAAAGATATAGGTAATTTACCGGATGCTTGAGCCATTCTCCGTTGTCAGATTCAGAAGTCCTGTTCTTTGTGTCTCCCTTTGTTATCTGTCTACGTCATGTCAAGGTAAGCTAACCTCTAACTCAGGCGAGTTGGTTGATGAGAGAGGATCCACACGAGACCTACAAATGTCTTTAACTAGTATTTATATCCCCACAAATATTACAAACAATACAAACAATCAAACAATACAGATATATTTGGAGACACAGCACAGAGACCTCTCCAGGCGCTGCATTCCATTCTTGGGTGCTATCAGAGCGGCTGGTCAGTGAGGACATGCGAGTCACCCCCATGCAATGATCAAACATCCCATATCAACAGGGTGCCGGCTCTGGCCTGCCAACACATGTATATACATTTCCCCCCACTTTCTCTTGTTTAATCAAAGGTCAAAGGTCACCATCAATCATTTTTCCATTTGTCAATTAAAAAGTGACAGAAGGTATTGTTTATCTCTCTCTGGCCTATGTAAGAAATACATCAAATCAAATTAAAATCTAACGACTTGTCATCTGTAATTTTACATTTGTGGGCGTAACTCTGCCTTGGTCAGTGTGTCTGACTTTAACTTCTGCTTTCATGTGTTGTTTTGTACACCTTTGCTTAATTATTGTGTGTTATTTGGTGTCAGATCAGCGATTCTCAACAACTGGTCTGTGCAGTGTTGGCAACTGGGGCGCCCTAATTCCTTGTAGAGGATGTAGCTGTTTGTCACTGCAATGTCCACAAAGTGATAAAAATGTGTGGTAACATCTTAGGGTCTTGTGACACTGATCAGCTGGTCTGATAAATCCACACCTCCCATGTGTTTGTTGTACTATTTCACAGGTGTGGGGCATGGGACAGCCAAAGTTGACCAGCCAGCTGCGCTCTTCAGCTTTCTTTCGACCGTGCCACCAGTGTGCCACATGCACTGTGGAGCAGGCCGCAACCTCATGTGTATCCGCCCACTTGACAAACAATTGGGCCATCGTGTGTCCACCTAACGGTACCTCTGGGATCTTTTTTTTGTTTTTAGGGCAGTGGATGCTGAGCATGGGCAGCCCTTCCTGTTCTCCTTGTAAATCCCACAAGCCCCAATGTTCATGGTAAACAGGTCGTTGAACAGTCTTGGGCTTGTGTAGAAGTTGTCCACAAATAGATGAGATCCAGTTCCCAGGTATCCAGGCTTCACAAGGCACATTACATAAGTCATAAGCCAGTCCAACTCTTGAAGGAAAAGCCGACTTTCCTGAATAAACATTGAAGTCCACTGTATAACAACTCAACTCGACTCACATCTTCCTCACTCTCCAAACAAGCTTCCAAAGCTTGTTGCAGGGTCAGTTTGCGTGCAGATGCCATTTTCCAATAACAAAAGTTAAGAAACATTTCACAAATAACACACTAACTACTACTTAATTACTCCCCAAAAACTTGACAACTCTCATCAAAAACAAAAGGGCAGAGACCTGCGAAATAATGCCATTCCATACATGGTGCAGACCGCAGCGTCACTTCCACCAAGCTGATTTCTCTGTTTCTCAATTTCTGTTCAGTAATAAAATGTTTGCAAACAAAATAAAACACCAATATTCAAATTATATTCTAATTTTTAATGCTCAAATTTAGCCTATTATTAATATTTACTATGTACCTATACACTGTCTACACAGTCTCATGCATTGCCAATGCCACTATCAGCATGTGGTTGTTATATGTTCTGTCCACTAGAGGGCATTCCAACATTACAATAAACATTTGGAAATACCAACAGGTGATAGCTTTCTTGCTAAGAAATAATTAAGCTTAGGTACAAAATGAATAATGTTAACTTGTCAACTTTAATAAACATTTCAATCTGGAGGGATGCAAAAAGAAAGGTCATTCTTGCCTGCTTTAGCTGTGTTTCCTCAGACTCTAGAT
This sequence comes from Siniperca chuatsi, assembly GCF_020085105.1. Classification (NCBI taxonomy): domain Eukaryota; kingdom Metazoa; phylum Chordata; class Actinopteri; order Centrarchiformes; family Sinipercidae; genus Siniperca; species Siniperca chuatsi. The sequence continues at coordinate 25,339,976 of NC_058059.1, read as the reverse complement.
CACCTAGCTTACCAAAAATTTAAAAATACACATTCGAATACCTAATTGAATGCTGAAATTACTATTCACTTTTTTTTTACTATTCGATTTATATTCGACTCCTGAAATTCATTCCAGGAGCCCTATTTCAGATAGTTATCTTGTCACATTATTTACTCTCTGAAGGTCGCGTCCGTGTTGCAGTAGATTTCTAAATGCTCAGGACACAGCATAGATCTTAAAATTTTTTGCAATAGTCATTGGTGCAGTGCTTTGTGCACAGTTCACCACATAATAACACAGCTTGTGATTGGAGAGGAGAAAGTCAACATGTCTGCCAACATGCCACATCTCATTCACCAAAACAGTAATAGAGTTGTTTGTATAGTCGCCATTAGATAAATAAGTACATAAATCAAATTATCACTTTTATTTTTCTAAAGTTTCCAAAAATAATAGTGTTTCCTTGATGGATTACCAAGCCCCTGGATGGACAAAGTAATTATTGTAGGTGATTTCAATATTCATGTGGACGTTGAAAATGATAGTCTTAGTACTGCGTTTATCTCATTATTAGATTCGATTGGCTTTTGTCAGAGTGTACATGAAGCCACTCCAAGTTTTAACCACACCCTCGACCTTGTTCTGGTATACAGCATTGAAATTGAACATTTAATAGTCTTTCCACAAAATCCTTCATTATCGGATGATTATTTAAAACTTTTGAACTGCTATTACTGGACTACACGCCATTAGGTAAAAATTCCTACTCTAAATGTCTATCTGATAATGCTGTGGCTAAATTCAAGGAAGCGATCCCATTTGCATTTAATTCAATGTTATGTCTCAATATAACAGACGTCTCCTATGCAAATCGCAGCCCCTCCCAAACTAACCATCTTGTTAGTGCTGCAGGCTAATTGCGAACGACACTCGATTCTATCGCCCCTCTAAAA
>NC_058059.1:24954041-24979041 GCF_020085105.1 Siniperca chuatsi | reverse complement strand
TACCAACACTGTTTCCATCAGTGGCTGTGTTTTCTACCATCTCTCGAGTGTATGTGGTGCACCTTTAGTTTTGGACTGTAACTGGTATGTGGGTCTGCTCTCAGAGGAAGAAGTGGATGTGAGACTTAAAAACTTGGATTTTCTACTCCATGTGTGTATTTAAGAGTAGAAGGTGAGGACACTCTGGTGGTTGCCGCGCACCAGGAGGATGGGCGGCAGGTCCTTGGACAAAGCCTCCAGCCAGGCCATGTACAGAGCACTGGACACTGCGCCCTTCCTGGCCAATGGCAGACTCCTGCACAGAGGAAGCAAGAAAAAGTGAGGGCAATCATTAATAGGGCTGTTTCTGTTTAAGTTCATTGATACTAGTACTGATACGATACCAGAGCTTCAGTACTGATACCAAACTAATACTTTTTTTGATACATTACATTAAGAAAATACAAATATGTAATAATATATTCTCTTAAACCCTTTTTGTTCAGTTAAAAAAAGAAGTTCTAAAATGTTCACTGTTGTCTCAACACAAGCAGATGTTTAAGAACTTTGCCTGAATAAAATACAAATAAATAAAATAAAATACCAAAATAATATATCTGGAATCACCTATTGGTTTATCAGTCAGTGAGGTCATTTTTACTGTGTACAACTGAGGTCAACACCATGCCTTCTAGACTGTCTGAAAGTGTGCTCCATTATCCACATTTGTAGGATTCATCAAGTCTGCTGCTCTCAATGACAACAGGATTTTCAGACCACCTTTATAGACACAATGAAATGCAGACTACATTTTCAAAGTTCTAATCCTGTGTCCCTGTGTTAATCGTTAATTTATTTCTTATTATGTGCTAAATATTTTGGGTATGTTTATATCAAAATGCCTCTTTTCCTGTAAAACATAAATTTTTAATTTTTGATGAATCTTCTTGAACTCGGGGCGGTTACATAAATGTATCCAATCAAACGTATTTGGGGTGACGAGCTGATCCCGGCCGTCATATAAAACAACACTTAACCATTAGCTAGTGGGTAGCTAGCAGAGCGATACGGTATCATAGTACGAGGTGTGTTACTGCGTTTATCTCATTATTCGATTTGATTGGCTTTTGTCAGAGTGTACATGAAGCCACTCACTGTTTTATCCACACCCTCGACCTTGTTCTGGTATATGGCATTGAAATTGAACATTTAATAGTCTTTCCACAGAATCCTTCTTTATCGGACCATTATTTAATAACTTTTGAACTGCTATTACTGGACTACACACTATTAGGCAAAAACTCCTACTCTAGATGTCTGATATTACTGTGGCGATTCAAGGAAGCGATCCCATCTGCATTTAATTCAATGCTATGTCTCAATATAAAAGAGGACTCCTATGCAAATCACAGTCCCTCCCAATTTGACCATCTAGTTGATAGTGCTGCAAGCTCATTGCGAACGACACTCGATTCTATCGCTCCTCTAAAAAAAAGAAGATAATAAAACAAAGAAGGTTAGCTCCACGGTATAACCCCCAAACCTGCAAATTAAAGCAAACATCGCGAAAACTTGAAAGGCAATGGCGTTCCAACAACCTGGAAGAATCTCATTTGGTCTGGCAAGATAGTCTTAAAACATACAGGAAGGCCCTCCGTAATGCTAGAGTAGCTTACTACTCATCATTAATAGAGGAAAATAAAAACAACCCCAGGTTTCTTTTCAGCACTGTAGCCAGGCTGACAGAGAATCATAGCTCTATTGAACCATGTATTCCTATAGCCCTCAGTAGTAACAACTTCATGAGTTTCTTTAATAATAAAATTTTAACTATTAGAGAAAAAAAGTCCTACCTTCAACCAGTACCAATTTATCTTCAAACACAGGAACCTTAGAAACAACTGTAAAACCTGATATATGTTTTGACTACTTTGCTCCTATCGACCTTCTTAAACTAACTTAGACGATTAATTCATCTAAGCCATCAACCTGTCTCTTAGATCCCATTCCATCTAGGCTGCTTAAAAACGTTTTACCCTTAGTTAGCACTTTGTTACTGGATATGATCAATCTGTCTTTATGGCTATGTACCACAATCCTTCAAAGTAGCTGAAATTAAACCGCTTCTTAAAATGCCCACTCTTGATCCAGGGGCTTTAACAAACTATAGACCTATATCTAACCTTCCCTTTCTCTCTAAGATCCTTGAGAAAGCAGTTCCAATCAGTTGTGTGACTTTCTAAATAACAATAGTTTATTTGAGGATTTTAAGTCATGATTTAGAATGCAACATAGATTTGTTGGGTCTCTGTAAATAATATTATAAAGAGTGCGGTCTAGACCTGCTCTATAGGAAAAGTGCCATGAGATAACTTCTGTTATGAATTGACGCTATATAAATAAAATTGAATTGAATTGTTTGGATTTCATTCGGCAAAAACTTTGTTTACATTTCCAAAGAATGTGGTAGAGGTCTGATTTAACATTTAACCCTTATCCTCCTGATCTAATAATGCAGGTGAGGGAGTTGTGGGTGGAGGTGAACAGTCCTGCAGCTCCATATCTCTACAACTTTGTATTTGCTAAGCCACACACACACTTTTTTTCTAAATTCAATCAAATTTCAAGGATTTGATTCAAATCCCTCTCGTAACTAAATCCTGTCCAAATATTCTGTTTCACTTAGAAACACATCACAAAGCAAAGATGCTCTAACTGCTGTTTCACTGCAACTTGTTTGTGCCTCTTCTACATGTTCGGACGACTCTTCCCTAGCTTGTCTTAAGCATTTCAAGCAGTTTCAAGTTTTTAATTAATGTTTCCAAGTTTCCGAGGTCCTCCATCTCAGAGCAAGTTGTCTCTACAACATTGGTTCCCAACCTTTTGGCTTGTGACCCATGTCTACTTATGACCTCTTATTACAAGTTATGGACTTAAAAAAAAAAAGAACAGTCTGAAATTGACAAAATTGTGGTTTAAATCAGGACCTATCTGATCAAAGAATCAGTAAACAAGGTTATGAATCTGACCAGACATTTGATGTCATTCTTTGATACATGACAGTTTTATATACCTATTGCTACAGACACATTTCAGTTGGTACTAGGGCTGTCACTTTTTCTTAGAAATTTGAGCGACTGTTTCAGACTAAATAAATATTTGATCTGTAATGACCTGTGCAAATTCAAAATTCCCAGCATATAAGCGAAAACAGGGTGTACCTTGTATTCCAGTGGGGGGTGTTTGTAAAATGCACACTGATATAGTGCATGATAACAGTTTTACCATGACAACAAATCTAAAATCACCTGTTAGCTTGTCACCCAAGTGAGAGTGATGTAGTATTGACTGGGATGCATTCAAATGAATAAAAAGAAAATCACTTCTTACAATGATGTGTCAACTAAAGGCTAAAAGACTGAACCTGCATCTCCTCTCTTAATAACAAGGTCTACAGATGAGTCATAGTATCATCACAAGTAACCAGAGTGAAATGGATTTTGAGGCTACCCTTCATGCTATGGGCTGGACAATAAACTGAGTTTATTGAATTGCCATGTGAATCTCTTACTGACTTATATTTACTCTCATTGCAGCCCTACTAGATGCAGATATGCCAAGTTCCTTCATCCCAAAGACCCAAGTTTTAGAGTCCTTGCAACCAAACTCCTAAACTTTCCAGGTTGCCAGGAGTTCAGACAGAAAACAGCCCTGCGTTACAAAATGCAATACCTGTGTTCAGGTAACAGTGAGAAGACGGAATAAGATCATGAAATTCCACTTTGCATGATAGATTCATAACTTTGAAGGCTTATCAGACATGAAAACACTGCACAGAGGTTTATAATACTATGAGACTGGATGTTACTGCTCTGGAAAGTTACAATACTTTTAATCTCTATCTCAAAGATTGCCAGGTAAACAGTAAAAACTCCATGGACAACACACAGTAATTTACCAGGAATGTGTGCTTAGGGCAATAGATGAGCCAAGTTCAGCTTTTATTCCGGGTTGACCCTGCGTTTTTTTCCCCACATAGAGCTAATATTGGTCTGAACACAATAATCATTACCGTGGGGATAATGGTATAATGTGTGAAGAAAGAAAAAACAACACTTGAGAGAGAAGTTCATGCCCTGCCTACTTGATTTTTGGTTTTGGAAAGTTACAAAAATTTCCGACGTTGTTCAACAATCCAACGTAGAAAAGGTTTCAGTCGTAGTCATCTGGACACTGTTTTCAGAATCAAGACGTTTCGGCTCCCATCCCGAAGTCATTCTCAATTGTGAAAAAAATGGGACGGGAACTAGAAATTTAAGCTACTCTATGTTACATAAGCCCTGCCCTCAGGAAGGAATCTGACTGAGTATCTGTTAATAGCTAGTTTCACCTGAAACTGACCTAATAGTTTCCAAGATGGCCCAGTAATCAGTAATCAGGCCTATTGTTTTCTGGCTGCATCTACTTCATCACTGTTAAGTACCTGATTAGCATGCGATTGGCGTGACCAAGGTGATAATACACTGTGATAGACTTTGGGCAGATTGAATCTCAGACCACCATTTCTGTTCAAAGAGGGGTTCTCTTTTTTCACAAAAATGGCTTCCTTGACACCCTGTTCAAACCAACTCTTCTCTCTACTTAGAATCTTCACCTCGCTGTCTTCAAATGTGTGGTTTGTAGCTTTTAGATGCAAATGCACGGCGCTCTGTAATCCTGAGTTAGCATGTCGTCAGTGATGAAGTGAAATATTATAAAACTATGTTTACTGTTTTGCACCAAAATACCAAAGCAAATTCCTTGTATGTGTAAACCTACTTGGCAATAAAGCTGATTCTGATTACACTGTGTAATTCAAGAACAAGCGCCCATGCATGCACAAGTGCCCAGACACACACGTGCACGTGCACACACGCATGCGCGCGCACACACACACACACACACATTAGCTTACATGACGATGAGGTTGGCTGTGCTCGAGTGCTCCTTCAGCAGCTCATTGAGTCTGATCTGACGATTTGTCTGAAAAGCAAAACAAACACAAATACAGGTTCAAACATTCAGGTATCAACTTACATGGATAATCAACATTGACAACATTGTTCAACAAGTGTTGTATACTTCTGAAATTAAAATACACAAAACGTTACAGTATACAGTGAATTACAGTGAGTAGCAGTGTGCTGACCTTGGCGCGGTACAGCTCCAGCTCATTGTCAGTGATCCTCCAGGGTTCGCTGTTCTTCAGCCTCTCAGCAGCCTCCTGCTCCATGTCATCTTCCTTTAGCCGATACGGCTCAATCATCTCATCAAAGGCCGACACACTGCACAACAACAGCTTCATGGTTAATCCCCTTATACAAGCCAGGCATCAACATCATGAAGCCTTAAAGAATACTCAGACTTCACTTGAATTTTTGAAAATGTGACAACCGTATACAGGGATACAACTGGATGGAGTTGTTTTACGTGGTGTTATTTTCTCTTGTCAATTATATGATCAAATCAAGCAGAGATTAAAAGCATAACTCCGGTCTATTACAACTCAAGTCTTATTTTTGTAGTTTTGGCCTTCATTTCTATCAATTATGACGCCAATATCGATACAAAGACGTTCGTCAGGTCAAGGAATACGAGCAGTCAGATAATCAGACAGGTTGGAAACAACAGATTATCCATGTTATCTGAACCACTTTATTTGGAGGTAAAACTGAAAAGCACACCTGAAATATTACTAATAATCCCTAATCCCTTATTATCCTAATAATAATAGAGTTGAAGTAGGAAGTTGATCTGTAAACTGTGATGGATGTTTACAACAGACAGTTTGGGCAATAATTTTACTGTTCTCCTTCGTTTTCTCTTCAAAATAACTTCAACCTTTCCAACCTGTCTGATCATCTATTTCTGACTTCTTTTTAGTGATCTGACCGTGTTCCTAGATCTCAGACATTAACTTGGTGAGTACAATGTTATTATTACTGATATCAACGATGGACAAATCTACAAAAGTGAAACCCAAATTGTAATTAGCTGGAATGATCCTTTACGTTACAGCAAAAAGATAAAACAACACTCTTTATGGATCAACATGACCAAAAGTTATGTAGAAATATGTAGAACACCAGTCTTTATGTCATCAAGTCATTTCCCAATTAATATAAATATATGGATTTTTCTAATCATTATCTGTTCAAGGCAAACTGAAATGTAATCTAACTCATTAGGCTCTGAGTGTCAGGTTCTGCAGCCAGTTTTCCACTGTCATGTCTTTACACAAGCAGACCACATGAGGGTGGCAGTGATTCACTCTTCCGCTGGCTCTCTGGCCATAGACTCATCTGTCTATCATTATTAATTTATGCTGGTTGATGACAGATGTGAAACATTGTACATATATATTCATATAGTAAAATCTATCCATGAAAATCAACAATGGTTTTCTGTTGCTTTTCATGATAATTAGCTTTACACAGAATTTAAGACATGGGTGATTTAGACATGGATGATGGTGGTTTTCTGTTCTGCTTTTAGCTGCTGCAGAATTTTCTCTATGATATGGAGACATACATAGTTTTTTCTGTACAACAATGGGGTTTCTGTGTAATTCAAAGTAGTAAATACTACGGTAAAGGAAATACAAAAGGAAATTTTTGTAGTTTTAGCAATCATTCCTATTGGTTACAATAACATTTTACCTACACACTTCACTGATGCGATCCGGAGACATGGTGAGTGTGCTGAACACAGCTTTACAACAGAGTACATGGGGCAATGACCAGGAAGGTTTAAAACAAATCTAGTTTTAACCATGTTATGAAATTGACTTTATTGGAAGTGAATACCAACTGTCTCCTGTAGACATCCATTAAATCTTCCAGGTTCAAATTTGACCTACCATACTTAACGTTCATTAACGTACATTCAATTTTACAAAATGATGGAAGATGATAATAGACATTTACTTTTATTTTCACTTCCAAATAAGTGGCTAATGTAATTGGTTTGGTATAATGGCATAATTGGTTTAAACTGTTTAAACTGGGGAGCTGACCCCAGTACGTGTAAGAAACACGTCTTCATTCCTAATTCCCCCCTGCTGCCAGATTAATGCAAACTCAAAACTTCCTCCATGCTCATCTGTTGTCTTGATAGACTTAGTATAATGTACATTTCCACAGCACTAATTCCATCAGTGCAACAACAGAGTCATGTCATACTCACCACTCTGCTGCTCTCACTTTTTCTTCTCTGAAAGAAATACTGTTTTCATTCACTAATTATTTCCAGTCGCTTCTACTTTGCGGCTTTTTTAAAAATATTTACAATGAATGAAACTCAACACTTCCCTGCAGTTTTGTTTCAAGTCAAAAGCCTTCCAGTGGCTCAATGGGCATAATCCTTCCCTTTCCTTGGTAGGTTTTTAATGTGAAACATCTGCAGGAAGTGATGATTTCAGTAGTAGCTTAACAGTGGTTGAAAAACTGACAAAGTAGAAGCAATGGGAAATAACTAGTGAACGAAAACAGAGTTTGTGTTAAAAAGAGTGTTTTCAGCAGAGTGGTGAGTATGAAATAACTCTGTTGTTGTACTGATAGAATAATGCTGTGGAGATGGACAAAATACTGAATTTACTATCTAAGCCATTATAGCACAGGTAATTTCACCCCCTCAATATTTCTTTAGTGACCAGTCTTTATTTGACCGGATTTTATTTGATAATTTACATTAAAAGGTTCTGTATATGAGAATCTGAACATTAATATAGCAGACAACAACTATTTGCTATGTATATATAGTGGCAAGATATAGTGGCATAATGGCGTCCTCTGCCTGTGTTGTTATCGGAGCTTCTCTGTGCTTTGTTTATATAGCTGGTCCAGCCGTGCATGCATGTTAGTGCATGTGAGTTCCTCCCTGTAAAACTGTTCCTTTGTGAGCAGAGCCGTTTCTTTTCTCAGAAAAGAAACGGCTCTTAAGGATTTATTTCGACCAAACTAGAGTTGGTGATTGTTGGAACAGTGGAAAGACTAACAAAGATGATGATGTAATGCCTGTTTCTCGTTAAACAAAAAGGATCTTACTGTTTAACAAAAAGGTCTATCTGTATAGGGATCCTTTCCATAGTGTTGTCATGTTGCATTTTTAGTCAACGTAGGCTACTTTGACAGGCACATTTATCCTCAAGGATTATGTTGTAGCAATGGCGACCTGTTTCACAGCTGTCGGATGAGGCATAGAGCCAGAATATTACGGGTAAGGGTTTATTTTCGACAAACCAGCGTTGGTGATTGTTGGAACAGTGGAAAGACTAACAAAGACATTTTTTTGTGAGTTTTATTTTGTTTCTGTCCAGTTTGAATGTGTGTTTTATGACAATATGCAAGGTAAAATTACAGTTTTTCTCAATGGAGTCTGGTAGGCCATAGGGTACGTTTGTTTTGGTCGGAGATGCTGGTGTGCTAGTGGCATTTAGTGGCAGTGAATGTTGCATACAGTACCTTTAAGTGTGAGTAAAAAGTTATTTTAACAGATAGGAATGACAAAACTGTGAAAATGTGACTCAGCAGGTAGAAAAGCTTTGCTCTTTGAAGTTAATTGAAGACTTACTGCTCCTTCTTGGGCTTAGTGTTTATGTCTCCCAGCACAGTGATGTCTGAGAAGTCTATTCTGAACTTGCTCAGCAGAGTGGCCATCCTGCACAGAAAAAGCAAAAACAAAGAGCTTTGGAATAAATACTGGAAACCAGCTGCAAGACATTTTCAATCAATGGAGCTGTGGACAGAGATAACATCATTGAGTCATCCTGAAGGCCAGGGGAAGCTGCTTTAAATAGCTTTGTTTGAACATGGAGTTGCTGGGAGGGTGGAGGCAGGTAGGACAGACTTTACTGGGAGCACTGTGGCATTCTGTGTATGAGAGGCATTTCCTTTAGCTTCAACTTCAAAGAAGCTGAGTGCTTGAAAGCATTATCTGTCACATATGGAGAGCTTTATACCACGGCATGTTTATGTTGTTTTTGTATTACTGTCACGTTCCTGGTTTTAAATGTGAAACCCAATACAAATTAAATCTTATGCTGCACTGATCAATATTTTATATTAACAGTCATAGTCAGTCAAATGACTATGTGTAATGCGAAAGGTGTCACCCGTAGTGACAAACCAACAGAGAATTATCACCAGCTTCTCTGTTCCCCCTCAGCTCTATGAAGCTTTATAACGACTTGCAGCTCATTGTTTTGGTTTTATGGCCCACAACTTTACTGACAGCTGTTTTCAGTGAAAAAGCTCTGATAAACCCACTGTATGCTACCTGGCCAGCACCAAACAGCAGTCAGACTCTAACTGTAATTAGAGACTAGCTGGTGAACATTGTGTAGCATTTAGCAGCTAAAGATCCAGATATTTTCTCAGGCGTTGATAGAGACCAAACCAGAGCTAATAGGAAAGTGACTATTGGAATTTCATTCATCAGGTGGACACAAACACCATTTCAAATGAATGCTAACGCTCACTGGATAAGGCGATTCGTTCGTTGGATAGCTATTCGATTTTCAAACTCTTTCTATTTCTCTCTCGCTGTATCATACAGGGACAGACATAGAGGCCGCAATTCCGTTTTCACAACAGCAGGTGAGCTATGTGTGGAGGAGGCTTGTTGTAATGATGTAGCTTATCGAAACCAATGTGGTGCCTAATGACATCATATTGAATGACGCACCAACCAGGTGTGTTCACTGTTGCTTTTCCTGGTCCGTGTTTGTAAAACTGAGTCCGCGTAATAGCTGTTTCTCTGTCTTTGAAAGCATGTGTGATTGTCAGTATACCATATGGGAAGTGTCAGACATCTGTTGAAATGGCCACTCTGTAGTTTTACAGTAAACAAACACAAAGGGGAATTCAAAGTGCACATAGAGCTGTGTGCTCACACACAGAGATAAAAGGCTGCTAGCACCAAGCTAATTTTATCTAACAAAAGGAGGTAGGAGGCAGCTGTAGGGGACAATGAGAAACAGAGAATGATGGGGGAAAAGAGTGTGTGTGTAGAACGACAACAAGAGCAGCAGAGGGTGAGAGATGTCTTTGTGCTAAAAACTGATTTTGTCATGAAGGTTTAGATTTATGCAGCTATAGATGATATTGGAAATATCACATCCTCAAAAGAATAGTTCAATTTTGTGAAACATGCTTATTTGCTTTCTTTCACCGAGTCAGATGCTCTGCTTCCAGTCTTTATGCAAAGCTAACCACATCCTGACTCCAGGTCTGTTTTTCTGTTTTTTCACTCAATTCACTTCAATTTTATTTATATAGCGCCAATTCATAACAGAAGTTATCTCATTGCATTTTTCCTATAGAGCAGGTCTAGACCGTACTCTTTATAATATTAATTACAGAGACCCAACAAATCCCACCATTAACCATTAACTCATTAACCACAAAGTATAATTTACATTACTGATGACCACTTTCCACAATTAGTCGTAATATTTTAGACTCATTCCTTCTAGGCAGTCGTAGTAAGTAGTCTCAGTTCATTTCATTACACTATAAAAATAAGTTTGAAACTTGAAAACTTGAAACTTGCTGTCGACTAAACATTCACAGTAAACATTTAGTTGCCTTTACTTCTTGTGCAAGTGAAGTTATGAGTTAGGGCGTTCTTGAACGCACCACAGTAGTGTGTTTAAAGCAGACCTGCACTCAACTACATAACCACATAACAATAACATAAATTTGATACCAAAATGAAGGAAACAAAACACTCAGATGGATTAGCTCTCTGCAGCTAGTTTCAAGTCTCAAACAAGTACATTTTAATGATATAATGATAGTAAGAAATCAGTCTGAATAATTGTCAACATTTTTTTAGCACAAGGTCCACTTCTGAAAATGTTGTGGAGCTTTCAGCTGCATCTCGTGGCCTACATTAGCAGATCATTTTTTGGTTTAATTCCCAAGGTTAATTACAAGAGTCTGACATATTTTTTATGAATTGGTCATCAGTAATGTAAAATTTAACCACATTGTCGGATCCTAAGCCATTAGAATGATCCTTTAGTTTACTTCTTCAGCTCTAATTAGGCAGTAAGTCAGAGGCTGTGAGTGTTACATTTTGATGCCAACAAAAGATGATTTTATGACTCAACAAAGCTTTTGCAATTATAGTAACTAAAAACTAAACTAAAATAAAAACAGCCAGTTTGACCATTTGTCATACAGAGATAAATCATAACTTATTTTATGCAGTGTTATGTCCTGCACTGTGTCCTGATTACACTGTGTTCCAAAGTATGTAACAAGGGCATCAGCCAAACTGTCACTTTGGAATGGCCAATTTCAAATTTCAAAACTTTACAAATGGCAAGTAAACATTTATTTTAGACATGTTGTATATTAATATATATCAAGTTCTTGTGGCTAACATACACTTCAACAGAACATACAGTATCTGTAGCTGCAGACAAACACAGTGTCAGTGTGTCATGTTGTCAGCAGCAGCTGAGCAGAGGAGTGTGGAGCTTTCTAATGTCTGGTCCACCTCCATTTATATACATGGTCGGCAGAATAATAGTGAATAATAGTAGTAATCTATAAACATAATGCAAACTAATACAAGAGCACCAGGGCTGCCATAGGGCTTCATCCTGTTCTCATCCAATGCCATTGTTGGGCCTTGCCTAGCCTCACCACGTGTGAGAGACAAAAGACAGGCCTACCTGGAAAGGCCAAAGCCTTCACTAAGAGGCTTGACTGAGAAACAAAGAACAGACAGTAAATGGTAAATGGACAGTACTTGCATAGCGCCTTTCTAGTCTTCTGACCACTTAAAGCGCTTCACACACTACATATCGCATTTACCCCATTCACACACTGATGGCAGAACTGCTCATCAGTACAAAGAAACTAATTAATCATTCACACACACTCACACATTGAAGGCCCTCGGGAGCATTTGGGGTTCAGTGTCTTGCCCAAGGACACTTCGACATGTGGACTGAGAGAAGCCGTCCACACAGTTAACTGACTTTTAGTCAGAGGACTAGTTTACACATAGAGATTTGCAGGATAATGTAAACACTTAAAATATCATGACATATGACTTTCACCATATATAAATATAAATTGTCTCAGTCCATATGTCGAACCACTGACCTTCCGATTGGTGGACGACCCGCTCTACCACTAAGCCACTCAGCCATTCCTCCCAGTAGGAATGCGCCAAGCCGACACAGCCGTTAATTCACACCTGAATGTGAAATTGAGACGAGATCTCGTTTGAACCCAACGTCAGATCTTAGTTGAATCTAAACAACAGACTCCTGTTGGACGAGATGCGCGAGACAGCACATGAAATCTCAGCGCATATTTATGACGACACCAACTCCATAAAGCCTGGCACTCCACACTGCCCGTTGCCATTCCACAGTAACCCGTTTACGAAAGGAGGAGCATCATCACACCTCTCTCCACAGTAAATGCTGTTACCACACGAAGATGCTTTTCACATGAACTTTAATTTCCCTAGAAGTCTTAACTCGCTGGACGAGAAACAGACTATTTTGTGTTTGCTGAACACTTTGGATCCTGACTGTTTACTCCCCATAACGATCCCGTACCTGCAGAAGGAAGAGACACGGACCAACCGTGCCCTTCACGGAGCTGAGCCCCTAACGATGTTGACCGCTGTTTTCCTTTGCAGCCCCGAAAGGAACAATTTCGGCATTCAACCCGGCTTGTCAATTGCTGTGTGTTTTTCTTTGTGTTAGCATGTTCGATTTTGTCTCGTTACCAAACTGTTGGGCTGTTTTAACTGTGTTACATTTAGCCACTGTGGGAGCTAATAAGTGTGCTTTATCAGACTAAGGTGCAGTAACACGGCCATTGTACGAAAGTCTGCTGCCGGATTACTGTGTGATAAAGGGACAGCTATTACGCTTTGCCACGGCATTTGACATTCCTTGTGCCTTACTCTGTGTGCTTTCCTCTTCTCTCTCCACAAACCCACACACCTTTGCATGTACATTTACACGCTTACACACATCTCAAATGGGCCAGACAACGTGATAGCTTAGCCAGCTAAGCTGAGATTCATGGGTCTCCCGCCATTTGGCTTTGTCGTTGGTCGTTATTATTATAAATAGAAGCAGTAGCAGTTGTTGTCGTATTTTTAAATGTTTTTAAATTTTACAACAATCAAAGGGTACATGTATGTTTTTGGCAATAACAGGTAATAATTTCAAAAGACTCATTAAAAGAGTTCATATCTGCCAGCAGGTGTGGTACACTTGGGAAAAGTGAGAAGTCATTGCTTTTGCTAAATGTCATATAACGTCATATTATCTACTTGTGTTAACCTTTAAACTTGACATATTGGATGGGAAGAAGATGCAGTACTTACGCTCTGCGGTCATGATCAATCCTGTTGATCTTGCCTCCAATGAAGACGCGGATCTTGCAGTCCTTCCACCTCTTTTTGTTGGTCAGTAGGTAGGGAATCAGCAGGGTCAGACCTGGAAAGGAGGCAACAAACAGGTGCTCAACATAGAGCTTCTGTGATGTAAATATTAAACATCTGCTGTGTCTCAGCTTCAGAATCTTTGCAGCCTCTCCTTTTACGCAAGCACACTTAGGAATGTTCAATTTTTTTATTCTATTTTTCAAATAAGACTTGTTGGGTAGACGATAGAAGTAGCCCCCTCTGAGCAGGCCCCCTGACCAACTACTAGGAGTGACTGCTGATCCCTCACCGGCTTCCCATTCACAAACAATGCACTTCAGACATTTCAGAAAATGGTGTTGGAGTTAGTCAGAGGACTAGTTTACACATAGAGATTTGCAGGATAATGTAAGCACTTAAAATATCATGACATATGACTTTCACCATATATAAATATAAATTGTCATCCAAAAACATCAGCTCTAAGTAGCAGTTCAGAATTGAGCCAGAAGTGAGATCATTGTACTCCAAAAACAGTTTTGCCTGCACCAAATAGTGTCAGTGTCTCTGCTGTCAATAATGAAGAGGCTGACATGTCACATGTCAGTGTCTTGAACACATGAGTCATGCCTCTGGCCTTGTTCACATCTTTACACCCTGCTGGGCTGACAAAGAACCAAAATCATTCCGCCCAATACAGAATAAGTTATATTAACATATTAGCTCTGTCAGCTCCACTGATCAACACATCACTGGTAGAGTTGGTCTTTCTAACAGCTGTTGATTGATTTGCAATTGTAATTTTGAGTATCAATTCAGGGGTGCACGCCTCTGTGTTGTCCTGCTGACAGCAATTTGCTAAAATAAATTTGCTTTATATTACTCATTTTGTTCTTTGCACATGTATGTCTGTGTCCATATATTTTTAATATGTTTATGTGCAAAGTGTTTCCATGCAAGGCCCCTGTGCATTTAAAAGAATAATTTAAGTTTTACGATGGTATTTTTTAGACAACAGACAAAGTTTTTCCAAAATAAATTTCAGTTTGTATTTTTTGTATTTATTTTTATGGATACAGATCTCATAATTATTATGTTCTGACTGAACAAATCAAAACGTGCATTGTATTGTGGATGTATTACCTACCAACAGGATTATTTTACTTTGGAAACAAAAAGTGATGACTGGTTGCCCGCCTAGCAAACATTTCTACATACAAGGTGTGGTGTCACAACAATAATAGGCGTTATTTGGTTTTCTTGGTCCTCATGCAGTGAAAGTAGTGCACTGCTGCTCACAGCTATTTGAACTATGTTAGATCTACTGGGTATAGTGGATAACTTGGTGACATTCACCATTGGACTAATCTCCCAAAACTGGACATTTTTCTTTCTCCCAGACTCACCTCCATCATCAAACAGCCACCAAACATCCACTGTGCCCTTTCCTTGTTTGTTCTGGAACTGCTGGCTGGCCTCAAGCAGCCTCTGGTCAGACACATTCAGTGGTACAGTTGGGCTCTTCTTGTCTGCAAGGATGGTTGCCACACAC
The DNA here is from genome assembly GCF_020085105.1 of Siniperca chuatsi. Classification (NCBI taxonomy): domain Eukaryota; kingdom Metazoa; phylum Chordata; class Actinopteri; order Centrarchiformes; family Sinipercidae; genus Siniperca; species Siniperca chuatsi. Next base: position 24,964,067 of record NC_058059.1, on the reverse strand, counting down.
ACACACACACACACACACACACACACACACACACACACACACACATAGAAAAAGCCCATTTAGTTAGCAACATAAAACTGTAATTACTATTTTTGGTGGCCTATTATCCTTAGAGTGGAACTCAGGTTGGACAGTAACCAAACATCCCAAGTGGACTAACTGTGTGTTGTTTACATTTGTTAGTTATGGACAGATCTATGTGGTGTTTGGCTCTGTGGACTGTTAACTGTTCATTGTGTCTGTAGGATAATGTTGCCTTGAGTTTGCATGACAGTAGGACTCGAGCCACTGCCTCACTAGAATAGGTGTGCCTTTTCTTTGAGTTCTTCATTTTCAAGAGCATTTCATAGCATAGTTTTTAGATTGATTTCTTACCTTCCAGGCAGCCACTGGTTATTATAGTATGAAAAACAAATGTGCAGGGATCTATCTGCAGCAATGTCAAGTGTCTGCAAGTAGATTTTAGGGTTAAAATGAATTACTATTTGTCTTTATGTGTCAAAAAATAAAGTCAGTGCTAACATTAGCTAACATTAGCCATGATATGCTACTGGTCATACCAGACCAAGTAAGGCTGTACCAATAAATTCCGTAAGTGTATTAAATTGAGCATTTTTCTTTTAGAAGTTACATAGTTTTTGATATAGGTACTCTTTTTCTAATGTCTGGATGATTTCTTTATTTTTGGCTTAATGAACACGGGGGAAACACCATCAATACTGAACATCAAGAAACTGGGAGAGAAGCTATGAGAGGTTCAGGAGTTAGCTGGACAGGGCTGGAAACATGAAAACAGGAGACCAGTTTTCATCCTGGAAAAGAAAGCCCCAGACAAACTGTCACCTCCAGAGAGACAAGAAGTAGAAGGCAAGAGAGACTGAAGACACTCTGGAGGAAATTGAAATGTTGGCACACACTCACAACATTGAATACTCAAGACTTGGATTCACTTAAAGTCACTATCACATACAGTACAGCTTCAGAGATTGGGCTTTAGCTACAAGCTGGAGACTGTTAACAGGAGAGCAGGAGAAAGAGAGGAAAAGACAAAATATTATTCCCCAAAGCCAAGTAGCTAGTGGGCCAGAAACACGGGACAGACGGGGAGAGACGCAAGACAGAGACAGCAGGGTGCAGGACAGTATGTTAATAAAAGAGGAATTCAAAATATACAGTGAAAAATTAGGTGATAAAAAGAGAAAGGAGAGCATGAGGAAAGGGAAATATGACTTAAGTTGAAAGGAGCACACAAAAGATTGGCAACCCAATAAAGTGGATTTCCTGCCTTTTTTCAACAGGGGCTGAGTTGTAGCTTTGCCATCATCATCGTCATCTGGGAAATGCGAGACAAAAGGAGAGAAAAAAATCATAACTGAAATGTTGATTTGATGTGCCATCAAGTAACCACTGAGGTTTCTTGGTCATGAATCAAGATGAAGTTAAGTACTACAGAAAATGTACAGTATCAAATATCAAAAGTACAACAAAGCAGATATACACATACACATATAGTCCTGAGGAGAACAGTTTGCTGTGAGCGTCATGATAACAGATTGGCACTCAGGTTCATGGAAAGATTTCTCAGGCCTGAACTGAACAATAAAACCAGCAGCTCTGAGCCAGGACTCTCTAGTTAAATCAATCTGGCTTCCACTGCCCATTTGTTAAGCAACAGTCATGGACATGTGAGAGTATTAACGCATGAATCAGTTCTAATTCTCAAGCTGAACTACTCTACTGAGACCATGCTTGGATTAAAATGAAAATCTCACACAGTGTGAGGAGGGTGACTCAGAATGGAAATCAACTCTGCAAAGTGGAGGGGAACTGGGCAAAGATTCTGTCTTAATAATGGCTCAGGTAGTAGCTTTGGCTGGGACTAAGAGGATTACCCAAATAGAGGCATTCATCTTCACTTTGCTACTTCTTGTACCCTAACCAGACAAACATTTGTACAATGTGTGTGACCCCTTCAATTGGGCGGCTCATTAATTATCACTAGTAACATATGCTGAATGGACATTCATAAATACCTGCCTTTTTCTATATTACAATGTGGTAACTCATTAACATCTCAAAAAAGTGAGTATTCCGCTGGTACAAACATGGTGGTTAAAAAAAAAAAAAAAAAACATTGACGGGGTGGTAATACTTTCTCTATAATGGCTCACATGGTAAACTCTGACTTTCTCCTTTTGACACAAACACTGTTTTCATTTCACTAATTGCAGTAATAGTTTTTTCTAATGCTCTTAAGCTACTGGCAATGAAACTCAACACTCCCTGTAAGTGTTTCAAGTCTGAAAGCCTACCAGGAAAGCAAGGGATTGTGTCCTTTGAGTCTTTAGAAGGTTCTTAATGTGAAACATCTGCAGGAAGTGTTGACTATCATTACCAGTAACTTAATAGAGATCAAAAAAGCAATTAGAATTAAAAAGTGAATTAGAACAAAATTAGAACATATTTCTGTTAAAATGACACAGCAATGCTGTTCTATTGATGGAATTAGTGCTGTGGAAATGTTTGTGTTTGTGAATTTATTAAGACAACAGGTAAACATGAAAGAATTGTTGAGTTTACATTGACAAACAACATCAACAGCAACGTGAAACAGGAGCTTAACAGAAAACAAGGTCCTAGTAAAATATGATAAAAACAGGTCTCAGCAGTTACTTTTGTGAGTACAGTGATAGAAATGGTGGTTACAACTACAAAAATAAGACCCAAGTTGTGATAACCTGAAATTATGTCCTAATGGGCATGTAGATTTGGGTGACATGGTCACTGAATGGTATTTTCTTTGGGGGGGATTTGTTTTACGTGATTTAATATTGTTCCTGAATTTAGACCAACAATGTAATGATTTCATGTTGGTCAATGTAGCTCATCCTACATTTAACATCAAAGACAATAAACTAAGCATGTAGTGGTAGAGGGCTTTGCTGTTCATATATGAAAAGCTTGACCCAATATAACAATAATAAATAAACACCAAATACTCTATCAGCCTTCATGAATCCAGACCGGATGAGGCCTGGTGCTCAGGCTGTAGTTGGGAATGTTTGGTACTACAGTACCAACAATCTGGGAACCGTTCCTTTGTTTGCTTGCTCAGAGTTGTGTGGGTGGCACTTAAACATTACACTGATGGTGATCTCACACACATATACCCCAAAGACATCTGTGGACTAACAAACTGGGCCCAGTGGGACGACTGGGGTCATGGGTCACTGAAGCGACTTCCTGTCAGGTCTGTGTGTGTGTGTGTGTGTGTGTGTGTGTGTAGAGGCAGAATAAGGGACGCTATTGATGATTGGATGAAAAGCCTTCTTCTGTCATGAGCTGAACTGATGTTTGAGCAACATAAACACACACACAAAGCCTAAACAATCACAGACAGGCTGTGAATAATACATACATAATATATTTATAGTATATAAGTGCTTTATTGGCTTGAATATATAAGATATTCATCTAACTTCATAAATTATAATTTGCCATGTCAACACTGTCTTGCCTGGGTATCACGGTAAACAACGGTAAAGTCTGCTTGGTAGATGGTAAGTGGGAATATAAAAAGTAACTGTAATTGCAAGTAAGTGCAATGAAATAACTTTTGTTATGAATTGGCTCTATATAAATAAAATTGAATTGAAAACTGAATAAATTGAGATGAATGTAGAGACATTCATACTGAGGCTGGCTGACCTTTCTGTATAGCCGGACTGTTCTGGAGGCTGGTGGCCTTGGAGGATGGCTTGGATGAATCAGCGTCAGAGTCTTTGCTGGTGTCTATGGACACGATCACATCTTTCATCCCCGAAGACTTCTCCTGGGAGGACAGCAACTCATCTGGGAGGAAATGGAATGAGAGGACAGATGGAGGGGGAGGTGCAGGAAGAAGAAGGCAAGGAGAGGGAAAATAAGATTAAAGAAGATAGAAACAGAATTTTTTAAAGAATGTGAGGGTAAGAAAAAAAAACAAGAACACAAGAAAAAGGAAATCAGACATAACTATAGGTTAGGCAGTTTCACACAGAAACATGAAAGTGACAGAGAAAAACAGCATCTCTTTTTACTTCAGTGATTTAGCATTTCACTTCCATAAAGCTGGGGAACTCACAAGAGACAGATTAAAAAAGTATCAACAAAGTCGAAGCAGCAGAGGACGAGATATCCTGACCTTTAGTCCCTACTCTAAGTCAGGTCTCGGGAGTCAGGAATTGCTGGATCCTACATTTCCCAAAATACAACTCAATTAGGGATGTCCCGATTTTTGTCCCAGTCTCAATCTGAGTCCTTTAATATTGGGTATCTGCTAATACAGAGTTTGATACAATACTTATATTTACTTAAAAGTTGATTAAATAAATAAATAATTAATTAATAAAGAGTTTCACCTCCGGGGATCAATAAAGTATTTCTGATTCTGAAATATGTATCTGGCACATTGAAATAACAGCTGTAGCTACTAAATTTGGCACACCTTATTTTTCAAGCTACAAGCTACTTGATCCAAACACTGAAGGTCCTGATTCAAAACTTTTAAATTGACAAACTCAGATTATTTATATGATATGAATGAAAATTTAACTCGCAGAATGTGACTACTGAAACTGACGTGCGAGAGAAGATGTATCACTCTGTTGGAGTTGTTAGCAATACAGAACCACTTAGTCCACTCGCGAATGTACGGTGGTGTTACAGAGTGGCGCTTCTTCCCTCACAAACAATCTGTACAGACACCGGCTGCAGAGAGCACACAAACAAATTTAATTTTGTTATCAAGTTACTCAAAGAATTAACATTAATTATAGACAGCTCATATGCCACTGATGACGTTTGTCATTTTAACCAGTAAAAGTGATAGTCAGCATCGGTTAAACGAGAAGCTGCTAGCCTACATTAATTTTTTCTACACTGATCTTTGCTAATGATAATTAGTGTTTGGAGTTTAGCAGATCTATGTATTTTGCCAATCTCAGTGTCTGAATTTTTCACATTCACACACACTAATTTCTGTGCTGCCTCCAAGCCCAAGCTGAGATAACCCTGATAAAACCAACAAAAGATTTGTGATTTTGGATACATCTACCATATTGTGTTACATATGAATATTGGAAAAATCACATTGATTTCAACCATAAGCGCTTCTCTGGAACCATGTTGTGTGTGTATGCATGTGTTTGATACCTTGTCCTTGGATATGGGACACATCCAGTCCCTCTTTCAGTCGCAGAATAACAGCACCAAACTGGAAGTCAAAGGCATCGCTGAAAGGAAAAACACATAAATAAAAAATTCACATCAGCAGTGGACAGAATGAAGCGTGACGTCCTCAACTAAACAGAGACTCAAGTCACAAAGATATGGATGTCTTAATAGCACTGCTGAGAGAATGGCAAACAACAAATGCCAGGTTCAAACATCTTTCTCAATTCTGAAGATTGAACCTTGTAGTGTGTACACTGCCAAGGCTACTCACTGTATGAAAAGAAAGGGAACATTGCTGTGTGTATTAGCTGTGATTTTAATATACTCTGATCTTCAGCTCTAATGCCATAATCCCCACACTTTACATTCAGGAACTCATACAGCTTAAGTCCTTCAGTCACAGTCTCACATGACTGATTTAGATTTCAACTGGGGAACAGGATTTCACATGGACATGGTACTCCTATGTCAATACAAGTAGAGCACGACTGATTTATTGGTCAGCCGATATCATCGGCCGATATTGGCCTATCGCAGATGTATCGGTATTGGCTTATATGTTATCCAGTATGAGCCGATATAAAACAGTTTTCTTTTCAGGATATTAGGCAAAATTAAAGGCCTGTGTTAGTATATTGGTATCACTACAAAGTGACTACAGTGGCAATGTAACATGCAGTGTAACATGAGAGAGCAGAAGCAACTCTCAAGAACTTGAAATGTTGTCATGAATTGTAACAGCCACCTCACTAATGGTTAAAACTATAAACTAGCACAAACGTGACAACTACCAACATAAGCCACCATGTTCTGAACAGACACATTATGAACACTAACAAAAAGTAACATTTGCATTTTGGAACACAAGGCAGCTAACTTAAAACTGCTTTCAGCACTAGGCAGCGCATGCTGGGAAATGTGGGCTGTCACTATCGCTACAATGCTCTCAGCGTGCCGTGTGCACAGCTGAGCAGACATAGTGGAGTCAAAGCGGTGTGTTCATGGTAAGTTACTAATTAGTTTGTGAAATACATTGCTGGAAAGTTAATAAACAATGAACACTTTCACTTTCCCCTTTCAATATAACTCTATAACTATAACCCTGTCCCTGACAACTTTCATGTCACTCATGCTTATCACAACTGCAGTGTTAGCGAGGTAGCTAGCCAGCTATAGTTTGTCAGTCAGTAGCAGATTGAAAGGTAAGTGTCAGAGCATCTCTTCATCATTCTGCAGCTCAGCAGACGATGCTGCAGTGGTGGTTAGAGTCTGCTGAGTGTTGACTTCACGCTACGTTGTTACCTAGTTGGTGAGGTGCAATGCTGGAAAGTAAATAAATAACGCCAGGAGCCTGTTTTTTCACCGGATACGTTAAACGTTTCCCCTGAACGTTTATAGCAGAGACGTTGTTTATCTCTTGACTTGGCAGCAGTGAACCATGAGTTAATGTTTGTGACCGTTCACATTAACAGCGAAATATTGCTACAAATGACATGTTTTTATAAACAAGAAAAAGGTGATTGGAGTTCAATCAAATGAAATAATGATTCAGAATCGGAACAAAGCTGTAGCATGAATCTCATAGCTTGATAGAGTAGATAATGTGATTTAGTCGAGAGCAGTGGTGGAATGTAACTAAGTACATTTAGTACTGTACTTTAGTACAATACTAAAGTAGAACATTTTTATTTAGTACAATATATTACAATATTTAGCTGTTTTATTTATTCAAATGGTCAGCAATTGACTGATACTGAACATACAGTACTGATGTTTATTTAGCTATCATGTCTAGAACTGTATATGTTAAACTATTTAACATGTTAAATAAAGTTTGTTTAAGAAAGCAGCCTTCTGATACCTTTGCATAGGCATATTAGTGCTAAATTGGCGCACAATCTACATAGAAAAGGTTTATTTTTATTCCAGCTCAAAAATTCACTATATCGGCAGCCATATCGGTAATCGGTGAATGTTTCCCCACTTTAATCTGTATCGGTATCAAAAATCCCATATCAGTCAGGCTCTAAATACAAGTACATACAGAGTGTGTAGTAGTACCAGCTCTTACTGTATTGTATATCTGTGAGGAATACTTAGAGTTCTAGATTCAAAGTTTTTGTTCTAGACCTCTAGAGTTTAGCAAAGTGAGGATACTGGCCATGACTGTAGTGTCTGTGCTCTGGGGCCCCTGACCCTCATGGGACCTGAAGACTCCAGGTTCAAACCAATAAGTTTGTGGTCATTTAATTAATTGAAAATATATTTGTTAATAGTTCATGCACAAATCAAGAATATTATAAACTAAAATGAAAGGGGCCATAAGGCAAGTCCTGCATTATTACATAACTTGAGGCTTGAGTTAAAAATTAAGGAATATTATACGAGAGGGTGTGTTTTAACGTCATTATTGGCACGACAGTGATGCGGTCAGGACCAAGGCGCTCATATCGGTCGGGCTCTGATCAAAATGTATTCATATTGTGGGGCAATTCGCTCTCAAAATAAAAAGCTTTTTGCGAGTGTTATCACTGTTTCCCTGGAAACACACGAGGTCTGACTAATAACTTGAAAACAATCAGTCGTATCAACAGAATTCTATGTAATGAAACCTAGTTTACTACTCCAGCAAGGAGGCTGACCCTTAATAACGACCTAGCTATGATTTCTAGTCCTGTTGAGTCAGCCAGCCAACTTGAGCTAATGCTTTCTATAGATCGTGGGATTTCCCAAACTGAATAAATACTACACATATAAACACAAAACTGCCTTGCTAGCTTAATCTTGGTGTAACTAAGATATCTGTTGAAAATAATATTTTTTCCATGGACAGATTTAGCTATTTTTAAGGTAGAAGTGCTGTGTCACAGACTAACATCAAGGCTGAAAAGAGTAACACTTCCAATAACTCCTATATTTTTAGTGATGAGCATGGTACTGTCATGTTGATTGGATCACATTCTAAATGTCTATTTAACCAATCAGATTGCTTGGTCGGAACTACTCGTATAATCTAGTTTTAAGCCTATAATGTTTCAGTATATGTTGTGCTTACATGGTGCATTTTTAAAGTTCAAACCGCGAAGCGGTAGAACCCTATTGAGTTTGTGCCGTTTATTATTATTATTTGTCTTATGCTGAGGCTCAAACTGCCGTGAGCTAGAATGAGCTAGAAACACAAAACCTGGCCCAAAAACTGGAAATGATGTGCAAATGCTTCCACAGAAACTTGAGCCCAATCGGCTACATGGTAGCACTGTAATTAAGTCCCAAACATGCAATTTTGGAAAGGCCACAACCCTTACACCGTGTCTTCAATTGACTTGAAATTTCTCACACAAGTCAAGCTCAATGTGCTCTACGAAAAAGCCTCCTGGACCATTAAAGTCTGCCATGATGGATTTTTTGCTAATTTGCATAATGTGAAAAACAGTCAAATGAACAGAACTTTTTTAGTTTTGACTCTATCAACACCAACATTTTTTATACAACCTTGGGACTGAGATACACGTTTCTATTATAAATGAGCAAGATCGGTCAAAAAACATGGCCGCCATCAACCAAAATATCTTCACAAAGGGTAGGGCTTAGAATGAAATTGGCCATAACTCTAACGATTTGTCCAATCATCATATATCTTGGGGAGATATCTTCAGTCTGTGTTTTGGAATAGGCGTGCCAAAGCATTTTGAACTTGACCCATAGGGCCGTCACAAATGCCAAAAAAACTGTACCTTAAAACCCGGTGGACAAAATTTCACCAAATTTGTTGTGCATGCTCTGGGGGCAAGTATTATAAGTAAAATATGAGGTTTCCTATTGGTTGGTGCGAGTGGGCATGTCCTATCACATATTTGCCCGTAACTCAAGATGCCTTTGAGCAATCCTGATTAAATTTACTGTAGACATCTCCTGAACATACAGAGTTTCTTTAAAATCCGATGAAGGGGGCCCCGTGGTACTGGAACTTTATGGAACTTTAAATGCGCAATTATTGAAACGCTGCAGGCTCTGTGATGATGAAACAAGTGTGTGATTGGTCTCACTCCTTTCAAACTAAATTAAGTAAGCTGAAGTGACTTTGCTCATTGCTGCCTGAGGCTTTAATTTTGGCCCATCGAGGTTTGAACCCACCCATTGCCGCCTGTGGCTATATTTCTAAATAACTTTTTGCTTCATCAAGCTACCACAAACTTATTGTTACACCAGGGCCCTGTGTCTGTGACACCACACATGTGTTTCTGAAGCCTGTCTGAGGAAGGTGAGGCTGAGGAAGCAACCACTGTGACTGAGTGACTGACCGTAAATTAAATTAATGCAGTAAGATTGTTATTCACGTTGGCGGTAACAACTCTTGATTACGCCAATCGGAGGTCACTAAAGTTAATGTTGAGTCGGTGTGTACATATGCAAAGACAATGTTGGACTCTAGTTTTCTCTGGGCACCTGCGAACCACCCTGATCTAAGCCATCAACCTGTCTCTTAGACCCCATTCCAACTAGGCTGCTTAAAGACACTTTACCCTTAATTAGCACTTCTTTACTGGATATGATCAATCTGTCTTTATTAACAGGCTATGTATCACAATCCTTTAAAATAGCTGTAATTAAACCGCTTCTTAAAAAGCCCACTCTTGATCCTGGGGTTTTAGCCAACTATAGACCTATATCTAACCTTCCCTTTCTTTCTAAGATCCTTGAGAAAGCAGTCGCCAATCAGTTGTGTGACTTTCTAAATAACAATAGTTTATTTGAGGATTTTCAGTCAGGATTTAGAGTGCATCATAGCACAGAGCCAGCACTGGTGAAAAT
>NC_058059.1:24894041-24946541 GCF_020085105.1 Siniperca chuatsi | reverse complement strand
TATATATATATATATATATATATATATATATATATATATATATATATATATATATATATATATATATATATATATATATATATATATATATATATATATATATATATATATATATATATATATATATATATATATATATATATATATATATATATATATATATATATATATATATATATATATATATATATATATATAAAGACAATATTATCATTGATTGTCTTGTCCTCTAATTGGACAGTGCTACAAATGGGTCATAGCAAATGATTAACATATTACTAAGCATGGTGCAACTCAATTTATTGAATCACTAGTTTGAGACCAACTAATAGTTACTAAGAGTTTAGTGAGGACTTTACAGACTCACTAAGTAATGGATTTTCACATAGTTGTGTAACCTAATCCAGGGGCCCGCATAGTGTGTCAAGCCTCTCTTTTAATTCAGTTGCTAGTCAGTGACATCAGCCTTTGTTGCTGAAGCTCTTATGATGGATGTTGATGTAGTAGGGGCATAATCTGACTTTTTAAAATAGCTATATAACAGCTGGTGTATCAGGAGTGCAAAGAGAGTAATTTTCAAATACAGAGAGTAATTTTGATTATAGTTTCATTAGTTTCCAATTCATGCTGACATACCTACTGATAAGGTTAATTACTGATGACTGTGTGACATGGAGTCAACATGTTGACATCATGTAATTTGTCTGAAAGCTTCTTTTCAAAAACATCTGCAGTATTTATTTAGATGCTTGCAATAATATCATATTTGTCTGAGTTGGGAGCATCATCTTCTTAATAACCACAAAAGGCAAAAGAACAACAATAACAGAGTATCTGCTCACCGTGCGAATGTGACCGCAGATCATTAGGCCTACGTTCTTAGTGAAGCTGTGAACCAGGTCCAGAAGAGCTGGACGAGAGTTGGGGTACCCAGTCATCACCAAACACTGGGGTCTACAGTCAGACACATCCAAGAGAAAACATCAACACATCAGTATTAGTGTCAGTTTTTACTGTATGTATAAACAATTTAATAGTTTTCAGCTTTTGCCGTGACATTTTTACGGCATTACTAGCTTTTAAATCTGCAGCCACCTTTTCTTCTGACCTTCACAGTGGCCTCTAGTCTTCTTACCACAGGACAAAGAAACCAAAACAAACAGGAGTAGAGTAGCTCACATCAAAGCAAATATGTTAAGCACCATGGGATTTAATGGAGGCGGTAAGAGGAGACAAGAGGGAGCTCAGAGGAACACAGGAGTCATTCTGAAGACACAATCAGATATTTTTTAATCTCCTGCTTGGTTTGCTACCATGGGAACAGTCCAAAGGCACATTATCACTAATACGTCCTTTGACAATCAGTTTGATTATATTTATGTGATTTTGTGTACATTTGTCATATCATGATATACCATATATCCATATTGGAAAAATATCCTATTAATATTGTCATAATGATTTTAACCATACTGCCCAGCCCTAGAAACAAATTAAGTTCAAAATTTCACCCCACAGCACAAAATACTAAACTGCTCCTTCGCTGTGGCTTTTTTATTTCCTGGCAACTTGCAGCAAACTCTGTACACAGCATTTGTGTGTCTCACTGCACTTGAAAACTATAAACTGTGTTGGACAGTCAGCCCAATTCGCTTGACAGTAGGCTTCATTTAACTTAGGGCCATAACTTGATAATCTTTCAACCAATTTTGACAAACCTTACCACAGATATTTGTAGGGCTGAGTATCAAAACTAAATAATTATTGAGTACTGACTGAAATGTGTCCGTAGCATCAAGTGTTGGAAAATGTCAAGTACAGAAAGTTGTCATCTAATGCATGGTCTTAGGCTCGTTACTCTTTGATCACATAGTTTCTGATCTAAATCAGGAAACTTTTTTAACGTTAGACTATTTTATTAAGGTCAAGTTCTTTATTTAATACTGATGCATTTAGCAGTTGACATATTATGTTACATTTAAAGGGTTACAACGTGGTATTGGTACTGAAACTCGGGTATTGTATTGGGACCAATATAGAAAGTTTTCAAATGATACCCAGCAGGCCTACCAAGACATATCTAAACTGTCAACAGGGGTGCCAAAAAACATATAAAACAGCTCCATACAATTTCAGGATAACGCATGGCCCCACCCCCTGTATTAGTACACATGTATATATGTACATTTGAAGTTTAGGTCAAGTTTATAGAGGTAGCAGTGACCTGTCACATAATAGCTATTTTTCCATAAATGTCCATTATTGTCATATATCACCAAATATAGTAAGTAGGCTATGCTATGCCAATATGGTCTGATGACAGCGCTTATTTGCATCAAAACATTGTATGTGTAATGTTTCAGCATGCTAACAAATGATCTGATTAACATGGTAATATATATGATAAAATATTGAAATGCATGACTATAATTCAATGACCATCTACACTTTCAGTCTGATAAAACTGCTGGATTTTTTCAGAAAAATACTGCCTGGTTCAGCTTTAATAATTGTAACCACAGGCGTGTTTTGTTAGTTAGTAGGGGTGCTTTCTTTGTGTTTGGTACCTGAAGTTCTTGATGTGGTCTTCCACTCCGCTGAGGTGCAGAGTGTGGGTCAGGGCCTGGTGGTAGGTCAGAGCCTGGGTTGATGAGCCCCAGTTCACATCTGGAGGGAGGACACACGCAGACAGAAACACACAGTGCAGTTAGGAAGTGTGTTTACAGGTTGTCCTGCTGGTCCAAAGGCCGTCTGACCCATGTGGTGTTACAGACATTGAGAAGGCCCCGTATGTGTATGTAGATGCATGTCAAACGGAGTGTGCACACAGGTGTGTGTTCAGAGCTGCAAGGTCAGCTTTGTGTTTGAAGAGGTGCAAGGATGGGTGTTGGAACAACTTGACAGCACAGTATCATGCAGCAGTCTGATATATACACATAATCCACGATAATTCAATTCTGTAAACGGTTGCTACAAAACAAGAAATGTTGTCATGAACTTATATGCCAAATTGTGCCAATTTAATACTTAGTAACTCACCTGGCTTCTTGTAGCTGACATAGATAAAAAGACCCAGAACAATGACGTTGGTCAGGAGAGCAGCCCACCAGTTGATGACAAACATCACTACACAGCACAGTATAGCTCCAGCAAGAGAAACCCACATGTTGTAGTATTTGAAGCTGGGACGCCAACCTACAGCACCAATGCAAACAAGTCACAACATTGCAACAAAAGGCAAAGGACATTTAAAAACAAACTCAAGAGTGCTAGTCACATACTGTATAGGTATAATGTTTGCAAAATTTCTATTTATGGGAAACTGAGGAAATGCACTTCATGTTAAGGTTGAGTAGAAGTCTGATTTGTCAAAGACTCCTTATCTTGGATCAAATTAAGTCAGACCTGCAATTCATATGGTCTTAAAATAGTAAATGTTGCTGTTAAAGAGCATGGATAAAGTTAAAGTTGGATATGTGCTTGGGTTAAAGAATGGGAGTTAGCAGCCTGTTAGACTGGAGACCAGAAGGTTCTACCAGCTATTAGGGACCATATTTATTTACTGGGTACCATAGAAACTAGACTAGTGAGATTTTAGTGATGGGATACAGTCAGACTGTGTGTAGTTACACAATGAGAGAGTCTAAAACAAACCACAGGACATAAAGGGTACATTGATGGCGCTGATCCTTTCAGCCCCATGCAGGAGTTTTATGTGTCCCCAAGACTGGGGAGAGATTGGCCTTGAAGAGGCCAGAAAACCAAATGGGGTTTATAGTTTGTGGTTACAGAGGCAGTAAAATCCATTAGTCAATATCTGTATTACTGCTCGCCTCTAACGGAATCATGTACCATTTAAGTCCATGTAATTATATGACCTGCTTGGAGGAATTAGAAGCAGATAGAGAATCTGTACCTGGAGTTCTGCTAGAGCTTTGGTATTGAGGAGGGGGAAAAAGCACAGAACTCAGTATAAAAAAAATCAACTATATGCATTTCATTCAGCTGTAGCATACAGTCTAAAAGGGTCAGTTCACCCTTACCTATAGTGGTATGCATCCATGCAGACAGTTTGGGTTTCATTTGTTCAGGTTTTGAGATATCAATTCAATTAAATTTTTCAATTCAAAGGGCTTTAGTGGCATAAAAGTTTCAAGAACAATGTTGCCAAATATTTGGACAGATGTTGGTCATTCATTGTCCCTCAGGTTGTGGCATGTTGATACATATTGGGGAGCAAGATATGCCCTGTCTCCTTCTCCTAGGAGTATTTTAAATTTTGAGAGGTCATTAAGGTCTTTAAAATCTGAAATTAGAGTTGAACTTGTTAAAGTAAATGTTCCTTAATTCACTGAATGTTTTACATTGTAGGAAGTGCATCTCTGTCTCAGTGAAGTATTTATATTTCATTTTTTCAATTCTGTATGCATCACATACTAAATCCCATTGTATTGGATTGTAGGCAGAGAAAGATATCCCAAAACCTGGACAAATAAAACCAAAACTATATGCATTGATGGATACCACTGAAGGTAACTACGAATGCTTTCCCATTATTTTGGTGAACTGACCCTTTAAGAACAGATAACGAGCAAATAAAAGGAAGTTCTTCCTTGCCACTGTCGCCAAGTGGGAATTGTTGGGTCTCTGTAAATAATATATAGAGTATGGTCTAGATCTGCTCTATAGGACAAGTGCAATGAGATAACTTCTGTTATGAATTGGCGCTATATAAATAACATTGAATTGAATTTATTGTGTAGCATTTTTTGTACATTGTACAACATCACCTCTGAAAAAGCCAATGATACTGTATATTGACATATTTCTATGTAGTTCTACGTGAGCAGTCCCTCACCTCAATGTAAATTGACAATACCCTGTTTGTGTCAGCCAAGAGATAATTCATTAACAAGACAACAGTTGAAAATTAGCCACTTGGCTTACACTGGCACATTTGAAGCCATGTTGATCAATGTCCCTGTTAAAAAAAATGGCAAGTCGTGTAATTGAGCATCTGACTGCTACTGCAGTACACAAAAAATACACATTAATTCTACCTCAGATTTAGTGTTAACTTTTTCATGGGCAGTCTGATAGGACCCATCTTGTGAGCTGTAAAACACTGTCTCTACGCTCTTTGAGGCACTCTACAGCTCAGCACACGTGTTTCAAGTAATTCCTTTTGAAACCCCATCATTTCCCATCACAATCATATGACTTGTGACTCTACTATCATGGCTGATGAGTTGCTCGTTTTTACAATTAGACAAGGGATGTCTCTTTTAATAAGGTCCTCTGTTGTCTTAACTTCTGGATCTAGCATGTTTTACTTCTTATTTTCTCCCATTTTTGGGTATTGAGCTTACCTGGTGAGTTAGCCAGTGAGGCATGGAACACAGAAAAGTTGATCAAGGCATATGATGCCAAGAAAAAGTTGGAGATGATGGGGGCAATTATGTTCAACTCAGCTGGAAGAAGAAAACATCAAACAGTCAACTCAGACTGGGCCAAAATTCCCACCTGCAATTTCATGAAAAAAAAAAAAATGACTTTGAATTTGATTCAATTGAGTCTTACTGGAAAACATAATTTTCCCTGCTGGCATCAAGAACTCAGTATAGCAATGTCAGTCAGTCCATTTGTCGGAACATCAAATACGAAAATATCCCAAAAACAGCTGGAAAGATTGGTGTCAAATTGGGTAGAGTTCTGAGGACACTCTAGCGCCACTGCCAGGTCAAAATTTCTCCTTGACCAGAACTTTAGTCAGAACTAATGATCAATTTGCACTGGATTTCCATGGTCCCCTCAGGATAACTCCTAACATCCCTTGATGACCCAGGCATTAGAAGAAATATGAGGGGGATCACATTTCCTGTAACCCCACCATCAGATCATGTTCTATAGTGCCATATTACTGTGAAACTTAATATTTTCAGCCAGCTAAATGGTAAGGTCTCTGAACAGCAAAATTGATAACGCTTTATTGTAGTGGTCCGTAATTTCTTAATAATTTTCAAATATTTTGAACTATGTCATTTGGTACTAATTATAGGCAAAATAGGAATATCCTTGAAAGAATTGATCCACTGAAACCAAAGTAAATATTCATTCATTATTCATTTATTATTGGAAACTTTATAGTTAATTTACGTTAAAAATAGTCGAAATTAATTGTCTTTATTTACCCTATAATTTGTATCAAATCCCATTGTTATTTCCAGGAAACTTCTTGTAATTTTTTTCTGAAATTACAGACCTGTAAAATAAAGAGTTACCGTAATGAATACTGGAGCCTCTAGGCTTTTAGTCGTGTTTAAGTAGTATTTATTTCTCATACAATAACAATGCCTAGTTGTCAGAGTACAAATGAGCAGTGTGTGCTGCCATACCGATGAGGATGAAGGCCAGAGCAATACCGAAGGTCAGTATGTAGCCTCGGAGGGGCTCGTTGTTCTTGCCATAGCCTTTGGCAAACATGCCCAGGCCGGGGTAGATGTTGTCCTTACATAAAGCCTGTCGAAATGGAAAACAGCATTTAATGTTTTAGTTGTTCATAATCAAAAACTACAAAATTAACTACAATACAAATCTATAAGTAAATTTCTCCCTTATAAGTGTAATTTATTAGATACCTTGATGCAGTTTAGGTTGGGTGTTACCTGAAAAACTTTAGGTGCACTGACTAAAGAGGCCAGAGCTGAGGATAGAGTGGCAGAGAAAATTCCAGCAGTGATGATGGGCCCAAAACCAGAAACCAGGCTCATCACCTGAATGGAAGATTAAATGGAAATTGAACTGTTTGACTTAAAACCAACACTGTTGTGTTAACCTCTCTCTCTGAAATGTTTGTAATATACTTCAAACGTAATTTTCTGATAGAGCTACTTCATACTTGGAAGTCATTATGGAGTCCATAGCGGCAGCCAACTTTTTCATTCTTACAGGTAGAGAAGTCATAGCCAAATTTGCAGGCAGCATCAGTGCAGTTCATCATGAACTGAGAACTGATTGTGTCATTCAAATTTCCACTGGCGTCTCTCACAATACAGGAGCCTGGTGTGAAAAAGTATTACACACATATTAAAACTCTGTAAAGTAATGTGATAAACTTGAAAAAGTGCAGATTCTTAAAGCTACAGAGAATATCACGTTTGGTAGGTACTAATGCACCTGTGGAAACAGCAACACCCAGGTAGACTAATCCTGTGATCAATATGGCCAGAAGGGTTCCTCTGGGAATGGCCAGCTGTGGATCCTGCAACAAACAACCACAACACAGACTTAAGATAACAAGCCATCTAGAACTGCACAAACCATCTAGAACTGCACAAACCGTATCAATAAAGGGCTTTTACATTACATCAGTCCTCTGATTGCCACACTGAAGGTCATCGTGATTGAGCTAATAACGCTTTCACTGTTACTTGTTTCACTATTTCCAACAGAACCAACAGTTTCAGTCGTAGTCATCTGGACACTGTTTTCAGAATCAAGACGTTTCGGCTCCCATCCAGAAGTAGTTGACCTAATAGTTTCCATGATGGCCCAGTAATCAGTAAACGGGCCTATTGTTTTCTGGCTGCACCTGCCTCATCACTGTTAAGTACCTGATTAGCATATGATTGGCGTGACCAAGGTGCTAATACACTGTGGTAAACGTTGGGCAGATTGAATCTCAGACCACCATTTCTGTTCAAAGAGGGGTTTTCTTTTTTCACAAAAATGGCTTCTTTGACACCTCTTTCAAACCAACTCTTCTCTCTACTTAGAATCTTCACCTCACTGTCTTCAAATGTGTGGTTTGTAGCTTTTAGATGCAAATGCACAGCGCTCTGCAATCCTGAGTTAGCGTGTCGTCTGTGCTGATAAAGTCTTTTGTGAAGTGGCTGTTAAGTCTCACCTATGAACCGTTCTTTGCAGTTTTCCTCACTGCATTAAATTGAGTAAACTACATTGGGCATGTTGTCCTTAGGATGAGCGAGTTTCTGTCTTAAAGTGTTGCCTGGTTTAAAGAAAACAGGAACATCGTGCTGTCTAAAGATCCTTTGTAGTTTTTCAGACAGTCCACATACATAAGGGATGGAGACACCGTTCCTTCTTGGTTCTGTTTCCCTTTTGTCCTGTTTTTTGGCTCTTTTAACTTTGTTGAGAGCCCAAGTAGGATAACCACAGGCTGAGAGTGCATTCTGGACATGCCTTTCCTCCTTCTTCTTACCCTCTGAGCCAGTGGGCACTTCTTGGGCTCTATGTTGTAATGTCTGGATTACACCCAGCTTGTGCTGTGATGGATGGTGTGAGTCAAAGAGCAAGTATTGATCCGTATGTGTTGGTTTCCTGTACACTTCTATCTGGAGCTTTCCGTCCTCTCCTCTGAGTGTAGAACAATCCAGAAAGGCCAGGCGGTTCTCTTTGGCATCCTCTCGTGTGAACTTGATGTTGGGGTCCACAGTATTGATATGCTCTGAGAACGCTTCCAAGTCTTGTTTCTTGATCTTCACAAAGGTGTCATCCACGTAGCAGTACCAATGACTTAGTGGTGTGCCCGGGAACGAGGCCAATGCCTTCTTCTCAAACTGTTCCATGTACAGGTTGGCCACGATGGGAGAGACCGGAGAGCCCACGACACAGCCGTGAATTTGTCTGTAGAAGTGTCCCCGGGATTGGAAGTAGGTTGTGTTAAGACAGATGTCTAATAGTTTGCAGATGTGTTCAGGTGTAAGCTTGGTCCTTTCCTGCAAGGTGGAGTCCTCCTGCAGTCTTCTCCTCACCGCTGTCACTGCTTCTGAGATCGGAATGCAGGTGAACAAGGACACAACATCATACGAAACCATTACTTCATCTGGGTCCAACTGGAGATGTTTCACTTTGTCCACAAGTTTCTGTGTGTTTTCCACATGATGTTCTGTGTTCCCCACCAACGGAGCCAAGATTAAGAAAGTTAAAAGAGCCAAAAAACAGGACAAAAGGGAAACAGAACCAAGAAGGAACGGTGTCTCCATCCCTTATGTATCTGGACTGTCTGAAAAACTACAAAGGATCTTAGACAGCACGATGTTCCTGTTTTCTTTAAACCAGGCAACACTTTAAGACAGAAACTCGCTCATCCTAAGGACAACATGCCCAATGTAGTTTACTCAATTTAATGCAGTGAGGAAAACTGCAAAGAACGGTTCATAGGTGAGACTAAACAGCCACTTCACAAAAGACTTTATCAGCACAGACGACACGCTAACTCAGGATTGCAGAGCGCTGTGCATTTGCATCTAAAAGCTACAAACCACACATTTGAAGACAGTGAGGTGAAGATTCTAAGTAGAGAGAAGAGTTGGTTTGAAAGAGATGTCAAAGAAGTCATTTTTGTGAAAAAAGAAAACCCCTCTTTGAACAGAAATGGTGGTCTGAGATTCAATCTGCCCAACGTTTACCACAGTGTATTAGCACCTTGGTCACGCCAATCATATGCTAATCAGGTACTTAACAGTAATGAGGCAGGTGCAGCCAGAAAACAATAGGCCCGATTACTGATTACTGGGCCATCATGGAAACTGTTAGGTCAGTTTCAGGTGAAACTAGGCAGGGTAATCAGCAGATACTCAGGAAGACTCCTTCCTGAGGGCAGGGCTTAAGTAACACAGAGTAGCTTAAATTTCTGAGTTCCTGGACCATTTTTCACAATTGAGAATGACTTCCGGATGGGAGCCGAAACGTCATGATTCTGAAAACAGTGTCCAGATGACTACGACTGAAACCTTTTCTACGATAGAACACTCCTGGACGAATGAGGGACAACACCGTCTTATTTCCAACAGAGTAAATCAATGAAAGCATCACTCATATTCACCTGCGCAGAAGAATCTACACAGACAATGAGTTTGCTTGGTTTGACAGAAGTCAAATGTATTACATCTGGATAAACCCCTTGAGATGTATCCTCTCTTATTCAAGGTTGTTTTTGTTAATAATTATAGGTGACTTACAGCAAGGTCTCCTGAAATGTTGGCTCCGGCCAGAATACCAGTGGCTGCAGGGAAGAAGATCGAGAAGACGGAGAAGAACGTCTCACCACCACGGAAGTCTGGACCCATGTTTTCCCACATGATTGAACCTGACAGAAAAATAAAGTTTTAAATACCAAAAGGGCAGCTGACGAAGCCTTCTGTGCCAACACTGCTAAAGCTAACACCTGTCAGGGTTATGAGGTGGTACAGATGTTAATTCAGCCTTCAAAGAAGTTTCACTTGAGAAATCAGTGGGTGGTCATACCGTCATAGCCAAAGAAGCCCACAAATTCCTTTGTCTTGACAGGAATGAAGGTTCCGATGAAGTAGTTGATGATGGCTGTGATGAGAACAATGAGCAAGAAGATCTGTGCCTACATAGAGAAAAATTGAGCAATTCATTAGTCACAATTAATCTCTTAAACCAATGTATGCATCATACTGTGTGTCCTGCGGTGGGAATTTTTATTAGGACTTAGATTAAGCACTTCTAGGTTCTACGCAGTTTAATGTTAGCTGACAGTGTATCAGAGATGGGACCCTTTCATACCTTGGCCTCCCATTCCATTCCTGCCACAGAGATACCCAGGAGAAGGATTACTGTGATGGTGCCGATGATTCGGATATCGTTGATTTCATCCATCATGATGGCATCTACACCCTGAGAGACAATACAAGGAGTTGTTCAAAGGAAGACATCACAAACAAACCTGCATAAGGAAAAAAAAAATTCTTTTCAGCGTACTCTAGTAAACGGGTACTATGAAAATCTGAAAGATTTACTCTAAATATGCTTTAGACATTGAGTGGTTAGAGAATCAGAATCAGAAGAATCAGCTTTATTGCCAAGTAGGTTTACACATCCAAGGAATTTGCTTTGGTATTTTGATGCACAACAGATAAAGCAAGTACTGCAGGTCAAGAATCATAAATGGAAATAAACATTTTGTGGTGTGAGGTTTCGGTCCTGATGGAACGCAGCCTTCTGCCGGAGGGGGGTGTCTGAAGCAGTTTGTGTCCGGGGTGGGAGGGATCAGCCACAATATTTCCTGCATGCCTCAGAGTCCTGGAGGCATACATGTCCTGGAGGCGTACATGTCCTGGAGGGAAGGTAGATTGCAGCCAATAACATTCTCTACAGAGTAAATGATGCCCTTGTCCTATGCAGTGGCACCAGATGCTAATGCAGGAGGTGAGGATGGACTTGATGATGGAGGTGTAGAAATGCACCATCATTGTCTTTGGCAGGTTGAATTTCTTCAACTGCGCAGGAAGTACATCCTCTGTAGGGCTTTCTTGGTGAGGGAGCTGATGTTCACCTCCCACTTGAGGACCTGGGTGATGATAGTGCCCAGGAAGCGGAAGGACTCCACAGTGTCGACAGGGGAGTCACACAGGGTGATGGGGGTGGGTGGGGCTGGGCTCTTTCTGAAATCCACAAACATCTCCACTCTTAAGAGCGTTGAGTTCCAGATTGTTCTGACTGCACCAGGTCACCAGGTGGTCAATCTCCCACCTGTAGGCAGACTCATCCCCATCAGAGATGAGCCCAATGAGGGTGGTGTCATCCACAAACTTCAGGAGCTTGACGGACTGGTGACTGGAGGTGCAGCTGTTGGTGTACAGGGAGAAGAGTAGAGGGGAAAGGACACAGCAGTTTTCCCAGCCTCACATGCTGCCTTCTGTCAGACAGGAAGTCTGTGATCCACCTGCAGGTGGAGTCAGGCACACTCAGATGGGAGAGCTTGTCCTGCAATAGAGACGGGATGATAGTGTTGAAGGCGGAGCTAAAATCCACAAACAGGATCCTGGCGTAGCTCCCGAGGAGTCCAGGTGCTGAAGGATGAAGTGGAGGGCTATATTTACTGCATCGTCTACAGACTTGGTGGCTCTGTCGGCGAACTGCAGGAGGTCCAGGAGTGGGTCTGTGATGGATTTGAGGTGGGACAACACAAGGCGCTCAAAAGACTTCATTACCACAGAGGTCAGGGCGACAGGTCTATAGTCTTTAAGTCCTGTTGTCATTGGTTTTTTGGGGATGGGGATGATGGTGGACATTTTGAAGCACATTGGCACATGTCTCCAGTGGTGTTAAAGATGTCCGAGAACACCGGAGACAGCTGATCAGCACAGTGCTCCAGGGTGGATGGAGAGACAGAGTCTGGCCCAGCTGGTTTGTGGGGGTTCTGCCTACTGAATAGTCTGTTGACATCCTTCTCCAGGATGGAGAGAGTCGTTGTTGCAGTAGGGGAGGGGGGAGCCTCTGGGGTGGGCAGTTGTGGAGAGGCCCAGACCCCTGCTGAGGTGGGGAAGGTGGAGCTGATGGGTTGAAGCTGGTGGATGGAGTCATGAGGTATGGTGTCAGGACTCTCCCATTGGGGGCTTAGGTTTGTAGTTGGTGATGTTTCTGACCCCCTCCCAACAGAAGCAGAGTCGTTGACTGAGAACTAGTGTTACAGTTTCTCAGAGTACAGTCGTTTAGCTTCTCTCACCACCTTGCTAAACCTGTACTTTGACATCCCTAAACCTGTCCCTGTCTCCTTTTCCAACCTTAGCTGTCTGAGTTTAGCTGTGAACCAGGGTTTGTCATTGTTATAACTCAATCTGGTGCGTGATGGTACACAGCAGTCCTCACAGAAGCTGATGTATGATGTCATAGCCTCTGTAAACTCATCCAGACTGTTGGTAGCAGTCCTGAAAACATCCCAGTCAGCATGCCTGAAGGTCCTCCATAGCTTCACTGGTCCACTGCTTTGATATCCTCACAACAGGTTTACAGAGCTTTAATTTCTGCCTGTATACAGGGATCAGGTGGACCATGACGTGGTTAGAGTGTGCCAGTGCGGAGGACTGCGTGATTGGCACTTTTGATTGCTGTGTAACAGTGATCCAGAATATTCTCCTATCTGGTCGGGCATTTAAGAAACTGTCTGTCATGGGTTCATGGCTGAGATTTCCCTTGTTAAAGTCTTCAAGGACAATAAATAAGGAGACGGGTTTGTCCACTCTACACACAGTATCTGGTCGGCAAGCATGCACCGTGCGTCCTGCACCTTAGCCTGAAGTAGAATGTAAACATTGACAGGAATAAATGAAACAAACTCACGTGGGAGTAGAAGGGTTTGTAGTTTATGAATAAATATTCCAGATCAGGAGAACAGTGCTGTTGAATCACTGTCAAATCATTACACCAGCCAGTTGATGTAAAAACAGATACCTCCACCTTTCGTTTTGCCGGAAAGTTCTGCGTTGCGATCTGCTCTGAAGAGTTGGAAGCCTGCCAGCTGCAGCGCAGAGCCACACAGTCACGTCTCCGTGAAGCATAAAACAGAAGATGAATGAAAGTGTCTGTTTTTCCTCACCAGTAGCACAGTGAGCGCACATTGGAGAGAAAAATTCCCGGTAATGGTGTGCAAAGTCCGCACTGGCGGAGACGCACAAGCGCATCGGCACGATTCCCTCTCCTCCAGCATTTCACTGCATGAGCAAAAGTGAGAGCATCTTTGACCAGAATGTCCAGTAATTCCACTGATGACTCCCATGATGTTTATGAGCTATTCTCAGGTGAAAGAGCTCTGGGCATCAAAACACAGAGGCAGCCATAGTGGGTGCCATCTTGAGGAGAAGAGCTCGCCGCCACCTCCACAATTTCCATTGTAAACACAGCAGCTGGTGCTTTTGCGTATGTGCATGGCTATTTGCTGATGCCACCTTAAAGGTTAGGTTCACATTTCTTGGACTCTGTTTTAAAACAACAGTCAGATGCCCATATGAACATTGAAACAGATTTTGCTTGCTGTAATTATTCCTCCTCTTCATACTAGCCTTTAAGAGATCCCTTCCTAATGCACTTCCAATGGAAGTGGTGGAGGAAAAATCGATATCCTCGTTTTTTGCAAACATACATTCAAAAGTTTATCTGAAGATAAAATGAGGCTGACTAGGGTTTCTTTAGGGTATTTATGGTTAAACAGTACAAGTAGGATGCATTCAAAGGTAAAATATAGTAACACAAGAAGGTTAAAAGGGACATAAGATTTATTTGTGGGAATAAAAGTATGTTTATTTTTGTGAGTAAGTAGACTGCTAGTTTCTTGGGTTACTGTTATTTATTTTAGTGTGAACCTTTTATTTTTCTTGATATCATTTTCCTCTTTAGTTAATACATTTTGAGTTAATTTGTGGTTGTTTTGTGATTTCTGTTAAACATAACTACAGTGAAGTCACAAAAATAAGGGAGTAAATAGTTATTGATCATTGATATTAAAATAGGCTTTAAATAAAGTTAAAAACCCCCCCACAGGAATAAGAGTTAAACTAAATCAAACTAGGGAATTAAGTTTACAAACACAGGACGCTACCCATATGCAAAGGTACAGAAAGCGCTACACAAAATGTAACATAACAAGCATCTAAACATTTGACCTTTTTTTTGGAATCGAAACTAGGAATCGATAAGAGGAATCAGAATCATAATTGCTAAAATTCAAACGATACCCAACCCTACTGACTAAATGCCCTTTCAGACCAAATGCGAAAAAATCGCACGTCAACTTAAAAATTCCAGCCTATCTTATCTCTATGAGCCTATCCACACCAAGTCCAAAACTTGCAGATTTCGCCATGCAGGTTTTTTTTTTTTACCCGCAGCTCTTTTGATTTCTGCAAATTTTGGATGCAGATAAAAACAAGCCAACCAATAAAATAATTACTTTTGCTCACGCGATCAATAGATTTTTTCTGACAACAATGTCATAATTCCGTTCACACACACAAGATGGATATTGATTGATTTATCCATTTGGTCTCACAGCATACCCTGTTTGTGCCCTGTTTGACAAACAAAATAAAGATTACAAAAAAGATGGAGAAACCTCTGGGATACCTACATTAAGAAGAGGAAGGAGGATAAATCCACAAGAGTGGACAGGCAGAAGGAAAGTCAAAAAAGCAGCGGAAGCATATGAGCTCACTGGATTTCCTTGCGAAATCCACTGAGCCCCGGAGGTATTATAAGCTGACCATTATAAACTGACCATTAAGCCTTGAATCACATATAATAAACTCATACATATGATAAACACATTTGACATTAGTCCAGTCATGAATGATGAAAACCAGTGCAATCAGCATTTACACTCATTACAATAACACTGGCGCCACCCATAGGATATTGGACACTTGGAATAACGAGCCCGTCTCCAGTGTGTAGAATTGAGTGAGTATTGGTTTATTATACTAAAAACGTTTTTTTACACACTACAATTCATAATTGTTTGTTTATTCCACCGCTACGCCATTTCATTCGCTGTCATTCGTGACAACGATTAATCGATGATTGTGTGGCGGTGCGAAGCTTTAATTTTCGGTGGAATGCACGGAACACAGATACTTGTGTCAGACTTGGTGTGAAAGGTTTGAACTCGAAAAATCGTCAACGAATATTCCGCAATTTCGATTTGTTTCGTCCCCGGTGTGAAAAGGTCTTAAAGAGGCCAGAGCTAAGGACAGAGTGGCAGAGAAAATTCCAGCCGTGATGATGGGCCCAAAACCAGAAACCTGGCTCATCACCTAAACAGAAGATTAAACGGAAATTGAACTGTTGGACTTTTGCACCAACAATAGTATCCATTTGTTATGTTGGAAGTGCTTTAAGAAGGGATCGTTTAATTTTTCAATTCAATTTTATTTATATAGCACCAATTCATAACAGAAGTTATCTCATTGCACTTTTCCTATAGAGCAGGTCTAGACCGTACTCTTTATAATATTATTTACAGAGACCCAACAAATCTCACCATGAGCAAGCATTTGGCGACAATGGCAAGAAAAAACTTCTTTTAAGAGGCAGAAACCTTGGACAGAACCAGACTCAATGGTGGGCGGCCATCCACAGCTGCCGTCTTTTTTGCAGTCGGTTTTGAGAGAGAGAGGGAGGTTGGGGCAGCTATAGGAAAAAATGATGTCAGTATTAGTAACATAGCCAATAACAACAACTGTAGTAGCAGTTGTCGAGCAGGAACACATGGGAAGTCTCCCAGCAGTCTAGGCCTATTGCAGCATAACTAAGGGATGGTTCAGGGCTCACCTAAGCCAACCCTAACTATAAGCTTTATCAAAGAGGAAAGTCTTAAGCCTACTCTTAAATGTGGAGATGGTGTCTGCTTCCCGAACCCAGGCTGGGATGCAATTCCACAGGCTTGATAACTGAAGGCTCTGGCTCCCATTCTACTTTTGGAGACTCTAGGAGCCACAAGTAACCCTGTATTCTGGGAGCACAGTGTTCTAGTCAAATAATAAGGTATTATGAGATCATTAAGATACGATGGTGCCTGACCATTAAGAGCTTTGTAGGTGAGGAGAAGGATTTTAAATTCTATTCTGGATTTTACAGGGAGCCAGTGCAGAGAAGCTAATATTGGAGAAATATGATCTCTTTTCCTAGTTCTTGTCAGTACATGTGCCGCAGTATTCTGAGGTTTAGTGGCCAGTATGAACAGGAGGAATGATTACAACAAGAAAAACCTGTTTCAATGTTCATATGGGCACCTTACTATTGTTTTAAGACAAACTTGAGAAATTGTGAACTTTAATTGACGATTTAGTTTTTCGGCTCACTAATGAAGCTCCACGTGTGACAATGCAAACGCATTAACCAAACATAGGAAAATGATGTAGGACCTACTTAACTAGTGCTCGAGCACCTAACTAAATGACACCACTTCACCAATTTAAAAAACACGTTTGGATTGACATTAGCTTCCAAATTGAATTATCCAGTATGGGCAGCACAGTGGAGCAGTGGTTAGCACTGTCATCGTGTAACAAGAAGGGCCTGGGTTTGAACCTGCCGGCCGGCTGGGGCCTGTCTGTGTGCAGTTTGCATGTTCTCCCCGTGCCTGCGTGGGTGTCTTCTGGGTGCTCTGGTTTCCTCCCACAGTCCAAAAACATGCAGGTTAGGTTAACTGGCAACTCTAAATTGCCTGTAGGTCTGAGTGTGAATGGTTGTCTGCCTCTATGTGTCAGCCCTGTGACTGACTGGCGGCCTGCCCAGGATGTACCCTGCCTCTTGCCGAGTGTCAGGAATCGGCTCCAGCCCCCCGCGACCCTCTAAAGGATAAGCGAGTATAGCTAATGGATGGATGGAGGGCCAATAAACAATATTGGTATTAGTTAACTTGGCTAAACGTGCTAACCATTCTCTCTCTTGGTCCATAGCAGTAAGCTGTCTGTAGGGCTAGGGAAAGGTCAGGTATATTCAGATGTAGCCAGGAGAGCCAAAGTGGTGGAATTGCACTAACAAGACAAGAGACGCAACAGTAATTACTCATTGCCTAAAAGCACCATAAGACACAGAGAGACTTACGGCAAGAAGTTCCACAACAGTTTCAGCAAAGCCCACCACATACATGGCTACAGCCACTGCATTGGCGAAGGCAAAGATCAGACCAATAGAGCCTCCGAACTCTGGGCCCAGACTCCTCGAAATCAAGTAATATGCTCCACCTGGAAATAAAAGGTAATGAGATTAGTAAAAGTTAACTGTTGTGAAAACTTGGAACACATTTTAATTGAATTGATAGTATGGATTTACTATTCTCCTACGTATTCTCCTATGTTTATACATACAGTAGGATGATATTGCAATGTTTTGCACTGGGGTATATTTGTCAGCAGCCTGTACCTGCAAAGCATAAATATGGTCCAAGTAGTCAGTCCCCCCTAGAGGTGAGCTCAAGGCCCAGTGAGTTGTCATCAGTGTAATAACCAGAGTTAGAGCCTGATTCTACTTACATACCCTACTCAGAATTATCAATTGTTTGGGCCAAATGGGGCCATCAGAGGCTTCCATTAGCACAATTATCAGTGGTCAATTATGCACTATCCTCTCAGAGTGTGACCTGTTAACACCAAAGCCACACAAAACCAGGGAGAGGTCGGGAGAGGTCTCCAGAGCAGCCCATGCTCCACAGGATCACATATCACACTGCCAGGACACGCGGCTAGAATGTGTCCCGTGGAGACAGGGTGTAAATGACAGTTTAGACTTTATCCTTGATTAGGGTTTAACTATGAGTCCTAGAATGTTGGTGCAACCTGCAACAAGTAAAACTCAGTTGGTCAGTTGGTTGTTTATATTCCATAAAGGTTTAAATGTTTGTGCAACAGGTTTAAAAATTAAACATTGATTTACAATCGTAGAAAAGGTTTCAGTCATAGTCATCTGGACACTGTTTTCAGAATCAAGACGTTTCGGCTCCCATCCGGAAGTCATTCTCAATTGTGGAAATGGTCTAGGAACTCAGAAATAACGTCTTGATTCTGAAAACAGTGTCCAGATGACTACGACTGAAACCTTTTCTACAATGGAACACTCCTGGACGAATGAGGGACTACACCGTCTTACTGATTTACAATGATTAAAGACTTATTCCTTACTGGTGGAAGCCAACATTTATGACAAAATAATTTCCTTGATGCACACAGTATTGTTTAGCTTTGCTGTGTGCAGCTAATGTCATTGTCTGCATTAATTACCCTCAATGACTTTGCTTTGACATTTGAAAGCAGAGATAGCTCCAGATAAAGCTAATAAGTGGACCTTGAGTTAGGTTTGTTTTGTTTCCAGGGTCAACAATGAACTGTCATGCTTAGTTGATCATAACTTTTTAACACATGGTGTGCCTTCAGTCAAAAAGTTTAAATAGTTTAATAGCGAATTTGATTTATTTTACATCTTAATATGAAATATTGAACTAATTAAAAGCCTATTTTGCCTGATCCATTCACTTCCAGTCTGGAAACTTAATAAATTTCTTCTCTCACTGAGACAACTTTGAGAGATGTGTGTTTAACCCTTCTTTCATCTCCAACTAAAGGTGTACATATAATTCTACACTGTGATGAATGACTGATAGCTGGTCATGCTGGTTAAAATCACACATGCGGATTATTTCATTTCACACGTAACAGCAGGAAGAGGCCAAATGTTACATGAGAACTCTGCTGCTCCATATGAGGATTAAAGTCAATCACTGGTGACTGGTGTTTTCTGCTTTTGTGACATATTCTTGTGACTATAGATAGCCTATCATTCTAGTAAAGAAAGTGATGTATACCTCCTCGTACAAATCCGTTGGTGGCAATGGCAGAGGTGGAGAGGCCGGTGATGGTTGTCACTATGGTAGCCATGGTAACAATCAAACAGGAGAGAGCTGCAGAAACAAACACTTTACAAATCTCTTGAATAAAAAGAATGTGAAACAGTGTTAACAGTTTTCTAGCAGGCCTTCGAATCACTCTGAGAGTTCTGTGAAAAGTAACAGCACAGAAGACGAGCTATTGCAGCGAAGTCTGCCACAGGTGTCACTTTGTGGTGATATTTCACATGAAAGTGGAGAGTTATCAACAAGTGCTGGGGTCATGGACAGTGGGGTGAGGTGTTGTGTATGACGTAGAAAGTAAATGACACAGAGTGCTGACCACAGGGTCTGAAATGACCACCCAGTGAGCACCAGAAAACAGTGATATTTGAATTTGTTAGTTATGTACAGTCTGTCACATCAAGGTCAAACATTGACTGTGTATCAAACAGGCTCTTGACCGGCTGACTGCGTTGTTTCTCTGAAGCCTGGATTATCTAACAATAGTCAAAGGGTGAGTATCAAAATGAGTAACAAAAGGAAAAATGGGGCATTAAAGGGTCAGTTGACCCAAATAACAAAACAAATATTTTCTCACTTCTCTCCAGTGATATCTCTCCATGCTGAGAGTTTGGGTTTTATGTGTCCAGGTTTAGAGATATCTGTCTCTGAGATTTCTGCTTCCACCCCGACACAATGGCTGGATGAGTCAGTATAATTTAAATAATAATATAAATAATTTAAATCTCTTCTTAAAATATACTTTTCTTTTGGAGAGCTTATCCTGATTTAACTTTTTATTCTTGTTTTGTGTCTTTATTTCATTTTTTATTTTATTTTCATTTCTGGAATCAGTTTTACCTCTTTTATTCAGGTCTTTTGTTATCTCCAGCTTCCCATTTGATTCGATTTTAGATTTGATTTCATAATTTGTTGATTTTAATTTGCTGCCTTGTGTGAAGCACTTTGTAACCTGGATTTTCTATGAATAAGTTTGTTGTGGTAGGAATTTAGCTCTGGATACTCTACAGAACACACTGTCAAATGTTTATATTTTTTTCAGTAAAAGGTCAAGAATCAACATCCACACTCAGTCCATAACAGTATTTTGGCATGTTTCACGCAATTTACTACAAGTCATGTATACTTCACATTACTGATACATTTTTACAGATCCTGAAGTGTTTTACATTTTAAAGTGCTTTTTCCTCAGCAACTGGTTTCTAGTATGCAAATCATCCTGTACAGACTTGATATACAGTATTATTCATTACAGGGAACATCATGACTGTTCATTTTTGCCAAGGTTTTGCCAATGTAACTGTTCTGTAATCAACTGAAAACAATGGCTGCCTGGAAGATAGAAATCAATCTCAAAAACTTATGGTATGCTTTGTAAAAGTAATAATGCAAGTAAAAATTATTTATAATAAGTGGTCTAAATTGTGAAACACAAGGTGTCTGTAAGGGGCAGCAGGGCACTGTACAATGATCACAGATTGGGGCTTTAATGGTGTGATGTGATGACAGCTGATAAGACAACAGATGTACAATGCATTAATGTTGCCAAAAATCACGACAAATCCAATGTAAGATTGGCTACTCCACACAGCACTGTTCCTCAGCATGACATTTCAATGTAGAAAACTAAAATCTTCCATGGCGTGAGAACACTGTTGCTTCACAAGAAAAAGAAGATGGTGTAAGACTCCTTGTTCCTTTTCAAAAATTCTTTAAACACGAGTAGATTGCACACACAACTTCCCATGTCCAAAACACAAACTCACAATTTCCTTTTAAAGGCAGGATACTATAAATATACTGAGAGATGATTCTAAACAGGTAATTGTTTTTAAAATTGTCAGCTCTTCATAGGTGATGTCTGCTTACCAATTCCAGCCTGACCCACGATCCATGACATGCGGATGAAGAGCATCACACCCCAAATGTTCAACATGCAGCGGACCTGCAGAGAGGAAGAACTGTTACTGTGGGTGCATGACGGGGACAGGTTCAATTCAACCAGAAAATTAGGTTTTTAATTTTCTAGTGATGGATACTGCTGGGGATTTTTATTTATTTGATATTAATAATATTTGGGTGAACTTTTAATGCTTCACTGTAACACATAGCAAGATTTTAAGATACATTTTTAGGGGAATATTGAGAAAAGTATTGAGAACCAAATTAAAGCTGCATATATACATATACATATGCACACACATATACATAAGTAGCTAAAGGAGTAAAGGTATTCAGCTGACCCTGATCTAAGACCCCCTCTCCTGCAGGGATCACCTGAGTATCACACTTTAAGAAGATTATATTAAGAAAATATCCTACACCACTTGATAAAAGCCATTAGAAACTAAGAAACATAAGAATTAGTGCAATGTTTATATTAGGGAGGAAGTAAGGACATCTCATGTCAAAATAAAAGCAGGATGATAATATCCAGACATGCTTTAACATGGAAAATTCATCCTCTGCTGACTATACTTTCAATAAAACTAAACATGTGTCAAATAGAGCTCAGCATGAACCACATCTCTCAGTTATTGTGAGTGATTTCGTCCTCACTGGTTTAACCACCACCAACCAACCACTATCTGCACCACCGATGATTCACACTCATGGTCCAAAATCCATAAGAGAGTGTCATCTACTTGCAATTACAGTTCAAATTATATATTGGCACACTTATCACCTGTGATACACTTGATTGAGTTTAAGTGACCACTTGGACATATGAACACAAGTTAGAATATGGTCCTAATTATAGTAAAGCTTGAAAATTTGCTTATATTTTCTAACTCTCAGTTTAGCTATCTTATACTGGCCACTTAAGTGGGTTAAAAACTCTGGGAATTTTTATTTTATTTTAGAATAGCTAATGTTACCTCAGAGTAATAAAGTAGACCTTTTGACTATTACAAAGTCTTGATACTTGATCAAATATTTAATGATGGTCTCATCTAAACTTATATATCATATTTTACTTTCAATATGCTTTAGTGGTTTCGGACCACAGTACAATTCATTACACCCCTAACAGTATGCTGTTGTCTGATGCATTTACATATTCCCTGACTTTACATTGTGATTTTAACAGTGCTTGTGGGTGACTTGACTAAGAACAAGAATTCTCTTGAAAAACAAGTAAAGACAAGAGAAAATATAATGACTACAAAATAAAGCAGGGTTTAAAAAAAATCTAATCATTGCATTTTGAAAGTGACTCACCAGCACCCCCTTAATCCAGCCAAATTTGACCACTCCTTTGGACTCTGCTGCTTCTTTAGCAGCAGCCTCCTCAGCCGGGGTCAGCTCATCACCGTTTGCAAACCCATCCTCAAATGGCTCCTAAAAAGCACAAAAAATGAAATCATGTTTATATGAGGAAAATAGAGTGTGGAGAAACATTGGTGTTGTCACCCATAGCCTGCTGAACAGACATTTTGAATCCTGGATTTTGGCATTGCTTCTCATGGTAGCCTTGGAGCCAGAACATTATTTTGTGTTTCCAAAGAAAGGTTGGGCTTTTTTAAGTCAATACTTCATTCATTTTGACTGCAAGTGAGATTAGGACTGGTTTAGTGTATTAGTTTCACTGTACATACTAAGGGGAAATTTTGTGTTTTCAAGGTTCAAATCTGACCTTCTAACAGAATAAAGACTGCTCTATGTAATGTTCAACACAGATAAACACAACAGGGACCTACTCATCAAAAAACAGCCTCATAGTGCTACTAGAGGTCTAAAACTCCATAGGGAACCTTTAATGGAAACAAGGCCATACTTTCTACAAAGTTGGTAATTTGGCCCAAAATTGGCACTATAGGGAAAGCTCGCATATAGGGCTGTGTATCATTTGTAGTTTTTCATTTTTGTACAGATACCAAAACAATACTCTTTTGGATACTTTGAAAAACATTAACATGTTTTTCTACAAAACATTTAATTTCACTTAATAAAATAAGCCATGTCTAAACACAAGCAGCTGTAAAATATGATTTAAATCAGGAACTATCTGACCAAAGAGTAAAAAATATTACGAATCTGACCAGACATTTGATGCTATCTTCTCTAAAAGTACTGCAGTTCGTTACCTCGCCCTGGTTGTGTAATGACTAAAATGGACCGGTAAGATATTTTGGGGAGCATGAAAGTATTTACAGAAACTTCATCTTTATCTGCCAGATTTTGTTAAATGGAAGCTCATAGAAAAGTTTCTATACATTTTTTTGTGTACAATTGAATATTTTGGTTGATAGTGGCATGGGTAACCAAAAACCCTAGGAATATCAGTGATAAAAATTGGCAGATATCACCATTCTTGGACCCTGCCTCTAATGTCACAAAAGGCTTCTGGTTCAGAGTGACAGTAAGCATCGACTTGTGTTCCGTTCACTCGCCATCGACATGCTACTAATGTTCAATACATTTCCACGGCAAACAAATGGAAGTACACACAGTCTATATCTGCTGTATTTTTAGAATAATGCTGTCACAATCGACTGGACATGTTAAGGGCAAGATAGATAATCTCATTTAAAACAATGTTTTTGGCACATTATGCCATGAAATCAAATTCTACATTTGGCTTGGAAAATGCTAACTTATTAGCAGCAATTTCATATATTTATGTGCAATGACATGGATTGTGTAGAAATGATGAATGAGAGGAACCATTATTGTGAATTAACATCTCTCAGCAGAGAAGCTCTGTCAATCGGTGTATAAATAGGTCTTATAAATTATCCAAGAGTGTCGGGCCTCTGTACAGAGCTGAGCTGTGGGAGAGAGGGAAGCTCGAGCATCACTCAGCATCACTTCAGCTGGGTCATCTGTCAACATGAATACCCTGCCTGTGTCCCCTCAATGACTCAGCGATCTGGCCATGGCAGCTAGACAGGCTGCCGAAAGCCAAAATCCCCCTCCACGTTGGGGTTAGCTACTCCACCAAATGTATGTAACCCTTTTGCCAACCAGCTCGTTATTAACAAGGAATAACTACAGTATATAGACTCCTTTAACTTCCAAATTTAACACTGGCAAAAGAGACATCCCGATGTATAAAACCTTTTGTCTAGGGTAAAAGTATGATTCTAGCTTCAAATTAAATGAGAGGATTCTCAGGTATAATAATTTATAATTAGTTAAAAACAGGTAGCTCTAAATGTAATTACCTTGTGGTTATTTTCCTTTTACAGTGTTGATTTTACAGTGTACAAATGCGAGACTCACACAATGGATACGTTTTATGCTTTTATATTGAAAAGGTTCAGTTTTAAATCAAATATATTCACTATAAGAAATTCCCCGACATAAATTATTTACCAGTCATTCCCACCACGAGTGCACTCGATTTTGAGTCAGCAAGCTTGCGTTTTGTTGCGCGCGCGTTGGAGCTCAAATCCCTTTGTAATAGTGTTGAATAATCCTACCAGTCTGCAGTTCACCATTACGGCCAAAAACGGAAGGAAGTACATCGATGAGATGGGCACACGGAATCCGCTCTCCTGGCTGTCGTCCTCAACGCAGGCGAGTGCGGATCGTCCGTGATCACGCCGCTCTCTCTCCCGACTGGTTCCGAGGTGAATTAGCAAAGTCACGGTGCTAGCAACTTTAGCTTAGCTCTTCCAGCTCATTCTTTAGAAAACTATTTAAACTCGCTCCAGGCTGCACGAGTCGTCGGCGAGTCCTCCGCAGTCCTCCGAAACAAGAGGAAGTTTTCCAAG
The DNA here is from genome assembly GCF_020085105.1 of Siniperca chuatsi. Lineage (NCBI taxonomy): Eukaryota > Metazoa > Chordata > Actinopteri > Centrarchiformes > Sinipercidae > Siniperca > Siniperca chuatsi. The sequence goes on along the minus strand of NC_058059.1, from coordinate 24,921,653 downwards.
TGTGCTGAAGCGCGGCTTTTTAAACACTTTTTCCTAGGTTGTGTGAGCTCCTGTAATGTGCGGCTCCATCCTTCCCGCTTCTCCGGTGGTGTTTTTTCCTCTCTTTTCTCTTTCGCAACGCTCTATTGTTGCGTCATTACGTACACTCCAGTAAATCAAATAATAACAAAACAAACATTACTGGGTTTCTTTCCTATTGAATAAACTATGAATTCTTATTCTATTTATAAACTTTTAACACTATACAAATGCATATTTTAACTGTATAATAAACAATGAAATTATTCATCACAAATGAAATTACAATGCCTCAATGCAATTATAATAATGAAATGGTATACATTCTCGTAAATAATAAAACAAAATACCCTTATATACTAAATAATCAGGTTATTACATGTATTTTTACACTTACAAGGACCTATTTCCTCATTAAGGGTTTTTATTCATCAATTTTCTTTAAAAGGCAAAAAATGTTAGGGTATTCTGTTCAGCTGAAGGGGCAACAATTAAACTTGCTAATTTCACCAGACTTCAGAGCAGCTTCTTCCCTCAGACTGAGACTCCTTAATTCATCTTCAGCACTCCACCATGTAAAATAGTTTTATTTCTATGACTTATTTATTCACCCATCTAATGTATATCATTTTTGTATATAACGTTTGTCTGTTTTTGTGAGTAGCATAAAGGGAACTGCAACTTATTCTCGTTATACAACCCTGCATTGTAAAATGATAAATAAATATACCATGTACCTTAAAATCAAACAAAGACATAACGATTACAAAAAGAAACAAAGAAACACTTAAAAATACCATCAGACGCTCGTGTGGACGTGGGACAGGACTTGGCTCTCTCTACACTTTGTCGGAGAATACCCAACTTCTGGTGATACTGGTAGTGCAGGTTAGGGCTGAGTATTAAACGTCAATTCTTTTGGGGCACTGACTGAAATATGCCAAAAGCAAGATGCTTGAAAAACCCAGTGGAAGCAAACTATGCAAGCCGTGCTGTGAACATTATTTTCCTTGTCAATGCTGAGTTACCAGAACACTGAGACCTTGCATACCTTTTAGCAGCTGCAAACACACATCAGTGTGGGGTTGAATCATGGCTCGACTCAACTGGAACCGTTCTTTTTTGGTTTTCCATTGGCAAAAGTTGTGCATAGTACCTGGTAATTTTTTTGGTATTACTTCGGTCGAAGTTCCATGAGAGCTGAGCTGATACTAAAAGGTGGAGTTAAAACACTGCAGACCACTGACTAGTAAGACGCACCAAAAATGATGCCATCAAGCCTCTTGCATCAAGCGAGTAGCCGTGCACCTCCCAATTTTTGAGAATAGGTGCATATGTCTCAAGGATTTTTAAAAAGCTGGCCAATTCCTTTTCAAATGCTTCAAAAACAGGAGATCTTGAAAATCTACATTTGAGTAAATAATATTTTGCCCGAAGTAGGAATGCCTAGATCGATCGGACAACGATCATTATCGGCCGATATTCAGTAAAAATATGTGATCAGGAGATCGGAATTAATGATTTCTAGTCAGCGATCGCGAAAACCGATCGAGGACACACATTGTATTTGTTTACTAGCGGATCTTGACCTCTCCAATATGGCGACCATGCAGTTGCATAGTGACCTCTACAATATGACGGCCGGGCAGATGCATAGCGCCGACATACAGAAAACAGGGATTTATTCGTCTCATATCATGTCTAACTTTAGTGGATCATAACGTATCGGGTATGGAATTAATCTGCAGATGCTCCTGTTCGAGAGTTGTTGAGAACAAACGTTTCTATGGATGTCAGTTTTTGAGCCACGACAAAGGACAAAATGTGGCCTGCAACAGACTAGGTAAGCCTTGTTTTTAGCCTAGCAGTTGTTGATCTACCAGCCAGTTAGGAGGAGTGAGGAGTCAGCAGTCAGTATAAAACAGAGCAGTCAAAAGCCAATCGATATAAAGATCAATTTCCAGCCATGCTGGATTAAATTTACACTTCCTTGGCATATTTATTTTTCGGTAATAGTCTCATCAAGGTGAGGAAGAAAAGAGAGGGAGAGCCAGTGATGAGTCCAAGATTATATACACATATAATGGTTAAGAGAAAATCTTAAGGCATGCAACAGACGCATGAGACACATAGAATTCAAATCATGCGTCTTTTCAGACCTCCATACACCTGGCCAATCAGAGTGTTACTCCCTAACTAACCTACCCCAATCTCCCAATGATTTTAGTAATACACCCAGCTAATGAAAAGTAGAATGTTTTTTAAAAACTGATCTGAGAATCAAGCATTTCATTAGGCAAACTGAATGATACAGAGTACCAGCTGTACAAACATAAATTTCATTAAAAAAAATTGATATTGGTACCTTAACTTCGATACCGGTTCCTGAACAATACTTTTTTCAATACCAATTTTATAAAATCCATTTTAAGGAAAAGAAAATTCAATACACATTACAGTACAATTCAAAGGAGGAAGTCGTTCAAAGACCTGGGAGCAGCTGGAGAAACTGTTTTTACGATAATTAAATCTGCTTCTGGCACAAATTATTGAAACAGCTGGGCAATGGGACATTACATTCTTAGCTAACAGTGATGTCAGGTCATGGTGCTGATGTCATTATGCAACAATGAAATCAAGGTCTGCTGCCCTTGTGTGGCATTAGGAACACTGTCAGCCAGGGAGCATACATTTGGTTGATTTGTAGAAGTGGTCAGATGGGGATCAGATCGGATGCCAACTCCAGCCTGCCTCAAAAATCCATCAAATGTTGTCCATTGGATTGCAACAGAAAAACAGTGGGTGGCGTTTCTTAGAAAAATTATAAATCAGACTAAACCCAGCAGTATAAAATCAAAAACTGAGTTGGAAAACCCATTCCAAGATTTCTTTGTTGTATCTTTGTTTTTGTAAACCATTAATGATAAGTTCTAAAAACAGTGTGGTGTACGTCATGTCATCTGCAGCCATTTCCAAATGACTTGAAAAAACTACGAGTGTTTTTAATTAAAAGACACCTGCACATCAAGGCTTAGGTAAGTACCATTTTTTTAACTGAGAAAACCCAGCTCATGGAACCCTCTGATTTACAAATCAATGCTGAATAATATAAAGACAGAATCCTCTAGTATCTCAGATGTATATCTAATAATTCATTCGTTTTCCCACACTTTAGAGTCAGTAAGAACATCACAGAGCAACAGGATAAAATAAAAAGTAACCCCCTGTTTACAAGACTGAAACAAAAACCTGAAAAAGGTTGCTTTGCTTCTGCTTCTACATTTGAGGCAGAAACCGTTCTGAAGTCCTAATGTTGGTTGAAATCTGCATTTGATTTACAACCTTTTGTTTATGTTGGGGATCAAGAGAGAATGTCCAAATCTCCCTGCCACAGCAGTTACACACTAAATGGATTTAAATTACTACAGCACACTATTCAAAACACCATCTTATTGGGAAGCAGGTGGGAGCCACAAAATTGCTGGGTAAGACTGAAACAGTTGCTGGAAGAAAAGCAGGAAAGCTACATCAGACACCGCATATTAGGACAATTTTTCTTGAGTTCACTTGCTTGCTATGTTGGTCCTCATCACACCACGTGTGGAGAACAAAGATAGCGGCATAGTTGGGAAGGGCAAAGCCTTGACCCGAGGCCTGAATGGGAAACAAAGGCCAGACAGTAGAACAGCGTCACCAACCGTTAATTCATACTTAGGTGTAAGATTGATGCGAGATCCCAGTGGAAGCCAACATGAAATCTCAGTTGAATCTAAACACTGGATTCTGGATATTGGATGAGATGCCCACTACAGCACATGAAATCCTGGCGCACAGCTATGATGTCATCACTTCTATAAAGCCTAGCGTCACACACTGCTCGATGTCTTTTCCACTGTAACCCCGTTACTAAAGGAAGGTACATCACGTGAAGTTTAGTTTCACGAAAGTCTTAACTCGCAGGACGAGTAACAGACTGCTTTGTGTTGCTGAATACACTTTTGGATCCTGATCGTTATTCCCCATAATAATCCCGTACTTGCAAAAGGAATAGTCAGGTTTTACTGCTTCTTCATGGAGAGAAAGACCGCCGGTGAGCCCCTCCATCAGTATCCGAGCCTTGAGAGGATTTCACCAGACAACCAGACAGACTGACACATTAAATTGCTTGATGGGGTGCTCTGTACTCTGCACATGCATCAGCGTTTTGCGTGCCCACCAGAGGCTTCATCTTAAACCATCATAAATTGACATTTTATCAAGTTTTTAAGCCAAGTTTCTACGCTACACTGTTTTCCTGTTTTACCTATATGTTGTAACATGGTAAAGGTTTTTAGTCATCGGACGTATGGATCTTAAGTGGTTTTAAGCTGGCTGTCAACTTGACGTGGTTTACCGGACTGCCTCCACTGTTGCTACCTCAGCTAGGCTTGTTTTTAGCCTGGCGGCTAGGCTAGCCAGTCGCTTTAATTAACAATTTTAAGCTTTTAGCATTTTAATAATTTTTATTGTGGATTTTAAGCCTTTAGCACTTTTACGGACTAATTGCAAGCGTGATGGCTGAATGTGAATCTTGTCACTTTACCGTCTCAAAACTGAAGAAAAGTTTTGCTTGTCTGGAAGCCGAGCTCAGAGAAAAAGACAAGCTTATCCTGGAGTTCTCCACTGTCTCCTCGGCCCAGGCAAAACACCTCACAATCCTCAGCTCCGCTGGCTGCGGCAACCGGAATGCGACCATCCCATCTCATCTGACTGCTCCACTCCAGTACTGGACAATGATCCCACTCATCCGTGGCTCGACTCCATCATCACTGCCGCCCCGGAGCATGATGCCGTTTCAGCTAAGCCTGAAGATCTGTGGCTCCTCATAGGTGCAAAGCCCAAGGCAATGGCCATTTCTATTCCTTGCTGAGCCCCAGTGGATGCATGGTCACTCGTCGGCGGGGGTGGTGAGAAGGCTCCGGTGAGTTCAACCGGAGCACTGGACTGTAGCCTGCAAGGACAGACATGGTGCAAAGCGCCCACCTCCCCCTCCTTCACACCGGGACCTCTCACTGGTCAAAAGGTTTGACATCCTAGATACACAGGACTTTCCTCCACTGGAGTGATACTCCCACTTTCCAGTGGTCAAGCCTTCCTCCCGCCGCAAGTTACTGAAAGAGGCCATGATCAGGAGAAGCTCTGGAGATCTCACTCGTCCAGAGACAGCAGAGAACCCCTCTGCTAAGAAGGACGCCGCCCCCACGCCACAGCAGTCCTCGGCCACGACTATCCCAGGGACAGCTGATGGAACTCGGCGATCTCCACGATCATCGACTCTGCCTCCTCTCATCCCCCCAACTACGCTGATAGGTGGAGATTCCATAGTAAGGAATATTTTGGATGGCCCAGATCCCTCTAGCGCTACTTTTAAAATTCCTGTGGTAATTATGCATAGGTCCTTAATACGAAACAGACACAGCCAACACAGCAATAATAATAATAATAATTTAATAAAGATCCAGGCCAGAACCCTACCTCCAGTCTCAACTTCAGCTCTAACCCAGCACAGACTTTTTAAGATGGCTCTTCTCAATGGAAGATCCCTCTCTAACAAAACGTTTATTTTAAATGATTTTATCTCTTCTGCTGATTTAGATTTCATGTTTTTAACAGAATCCTGATTACGTCCTGGTGATCACAGTGAGCTTGCTAAAATAAGCCAAGCCAGATTATGACTGCTTTAGCCGCCATAGGGACTGTGGTGGTGGCCTTGTTAATGTCTACAGGAAGCATTTAAAATGTAACCTCATAACTTGCAATGGTTTTTCCTCCTTTGAAGTGCTCATGTTTAAACTTGGTGGCCCACTCCCGGTCATATTTGCTATTATTTATCACGCCCCTAAACCAGCTGGCTCCTTCTTGTTGGAGCTCCCTGAATTTTTATCCAGTATTGTTTTAAATTATGATAGAATTGTCCTTTGTGGTGATTTTAATATTCATGTTGATGACTCCTCTAATGCCCTTGCTGCTGACTTTTTAAATATCACTAACTCTTTTAACTTTCAACAACATGTGTCTGGCCAAACTCATTCCTGTGGCCACACTTTAGACCTAGTCTTTAGTCTGGGTCTGAGAATACCATCTGTGTACATTGTTTTTAACTGTGAATTACAGGCTGCTAGTATGGTCTTATCCCGATCTGAGTACACACGTACCCTTAATGAGCATAGTGCCTAAAAGTGTTTCCTGATTCCTCCAACACCGACAATTTGGTTGATTCTTTAACTACCTGTGTTCTGCAACCTTAGATCTCATAGCTCCTCTGAAAAATAGACCTGAAAAAAAGACTAGAAAACAGCCATGGTTAAATGACAGTATTCAAAGTTGTAAAAGGAAATGCAGAAGAGCAGTACGCAGATGGAAGAAATCAGATCTCCAGGTCCACTTTGTGGCTATGAAAGAGTTATTACTCCTTTATAATAGGATAGTGAAGGATGCAAGAACATGCAATTTCTTTGCACTTATTTCTGCCAATCAGCACAACCCCAGATTCCTATTACTACCAACCCTGCCTTGGGACAAATACTGTTCTCCTTATATATGCTCCCCTTAGGTGATGTCATCCACAGACATGATATTTCATTTCATTGTTATGCAGATGACACTCTGTTGTACCTCCCTGTCAAGCCCACTGACCTTAGTACGCTGAGTTCTCTGCAGGACATAAAAAATTGGATGTCGAAAAATTTTCTTCAGCTCAACTCAAATAAAACTGAAATCCTTGTTATTGGGCCCCACCATATCACAAAACAAATACTGCCATCTACTGGCAAACTGTCACAACATATCTAGTCTGTTGCAAGAAATCTTGGTGTCCTGTTTGATAGCAATTTATGTTTTGAGCAACATATCAGTAAGCTTGTCCAATCATGTTTTTATCACCTCAGAAATATTGCAAAAGTCCGATCTATTTTAAATTGTAGTGATGCAGAAACTGTTTCTCTCTGTCAAGCACTTTGTACTTTGTTTTGATAAGTGCTCTATAAATAAAGTTTTATTATTATTATTATTATTATTGTAATAAAGAATGCAAGCCAGTGTCTTCTTGTGCCAGTCCCAAGTCTGCATTTATCCAGAGGGTTGTGTCAGGAAGGGCAAAAAATGCAAATCGTGAAAATGACTTCCATACCGGATCGGTCGGGGCCCGGGTTAACAACGACCGCCACCGGTGCTGTTGACCTACTGGGTACCGGTGGAAATTGGACTACTGTTGGTCAAAGACGAAGAAGGAGAGGAGGAAGGTGTGTTCGTAGGCAGAGAGAGAAGAGGAAAGCTAAGAATGTAGGACTGACAGTAGGGACTTTGAATGTTGGGACTATGACAGGGAAGGCTAGAGAGTTGTCAGATAGGAAGTAGGAGTAGGCGTTATCCTGAAAGAGTTTGTGAGGAAGGTTCTAGAGGTGAAAAGAGTATCAGACAGGTTGATGAGTCTGAAGCTGGAAATTGAAGGGGTGATGTTCAATGTTGTGAGTGGTTATGCCCCACAGGTAGGATGTGAGTTAGAAGAGAAGGAAAAATTCTGGACTGAGTTAGATGAAGTGATGCAGAGCATCCCCAGAGGTGAGAGAGTGGTGATTGGTGCAGATTTCAATGGGCATGTAGGTGAAGAGCAGGTTTGGTCTTCAAGACAGCAACGCAGAAGGACAGATGGTGGTAGACTTTGCAAAGAGGATGGAAATGGCTGTAGCGAGCACTTTCTTCCAGAAGAGGCAGGAACATAGGGTGACATATAAGAGCGGAGGTAGAAGCACTCAGGTGGACTACATCTTGTGTAGACGTTGTAGTCTGAAAGAGACCAGTGACTGTAAAGTAATGGTAGGGGAGAGTGTAGCCAGACGACACAGGATGGTAGTGTGTAAAATGACTCTGGTGGTGAGGAAGATGAAGAGGACAAAGGCAGAGCAGAGGACGAAGTGGTGGAAGTTGAAAAAGGAAGAATGTCATGTAGTTTTCAGGGAGGAGCTGAGAGAGACTCTGGGTGGTCAGGTAGTGCTCCCAGATGACTGGACCACTACAGCTAATGTGATCAGGGAGACAGGTAGGAGGGTACTCGGTGTGTCATCTGGAAAGAGGAAAGCGGACAAGGAGACTTGGTGGTGGAACGAGGAAGTTCAGGAGTGTATACAGAGAAAGAGGTTAGCTAAGAAGAAGTGGGACACTGGGAGGACTGAAGAGAGTAGACAGGAGTACAGGGAGATGCAGCGTAAGTTGAAGGTAGAGGTGGCAAAGACCAAACAAAGAGCATATGAGGACTTGTATGCTAGGTTGGACACTAAAGAAGGAGAGGTGGATTTGTACAGGTTGGCCAGACAAAGAGATAGAGATGGGAATGATGTGCAGCAGGTTAGGGTGATTAAAGATAAGGATGGAAATGTATTGACAGGTGCCAGGAGTGTGATGGGAAGATGGAAGAAGTACTTTGAAGAGTTGATGAATGAGGAAAATGAAAGGGAACGAAGAGTAGAAGAGGTGACTGGTGTGGAGCAGGAAGTAGCAAAGATTAGCAAGAGTGAAGTGAGTGACGCTGAAGAGGATGAAGAGTGGAAAGGCAGTTGGTCCTGATGACATACCTGTGGAGGTATGGAAGTGTCTAGGAGAGGTGGCAGTAAAGTTTCTGACTAGTTTGTTTAACAAGATCTTGGAGAGTGAGAGGATGCCCGAGGAATGGAGGAGAAGTGCACTAGTGGCAATTTTTAAGAACAAGGGAGATGTGAGCTGTGGCAAATAGAGGAATAGAGGAATAAAGCTGATGAGCCATACAATGAAGTTGTGGGAAAGAGTAGTGGAAGCTAGGCTAAGGGCAGAGGTGAGCATTTGTGAGCAGCAATATGGTTTCATGCCTAGAAAGAGTACAACAGATGCAGTATTTGCTTTGAGGATGCTAATGGAGAAGTACGGAGAAGGTCATAGAGAGTTGCATTGTGTCTTCGTAGATTTAGAGAAAGCGTATGACAGGGTGCTGAGAGAGGAGCTGTGGTATTGTATGAGGAAGTCTGGAGTGGCAGAGAAGTATGTTAGAGTGGTGCAGAACATGTATGAGAGCTGTAAGACCGTGGTGAGGTGTGCTGTAGGTGTGACAGAGGAGTTCAAGGTGGAGGTGGGTCTGCATCAAGGATCGGCTCTGAGCCCCTTCTTGTTTGCTCTGGTGATGGACAGGCTGACAGATGAGGTTAGACAGGAATCTCCATGGACTATGATGTTTGCGGATGACATTGTGATTTGTAGTAAGAGCAGGGAGCAGGTGGAGGAAAATCTAGAGAGATGGAGGTCTGCTCTGGAAAACAGAGGAATGAAGCTTAGTCGCAGTAAGACAGAATACATGTGTGTCAATGAGAGGGACCCAGGTGGAACGGTGAGGTTACAGGGAGCAGAGGTGAAGAAGGTGCAGGACTTTATTAGGGTCAACGGTTCAGAGTAATGGAGACTGTGGAAAAGAGGTGAAAAGGCGAGTGCAAGCAGGTTGGAACGGGTGGAGAAAAGTGTCAGGTGTGTTGAGTGATAAAAGAGTATCAGCAAGAATGAAAGGAAAGGTGTTCAAGACGGTGGTGAGACCAGTGATGTTGAACAGCTTAGAGAAAGTGGCACTGAAGAAAAGACAAGAGGCAGAGCTGGAGGTAGCAGAGCTTAAGATGTTGAGGTTCTCTTTGGGAGTGACGAGGATGGACAGAATCAGGAATGAGTACATCAGAGGGACAGCTCATGTTAGATGTTTCGGAGATAAAGTCAGAGAGGCCAGATTGAGGTGGTTTTGACATGTTCAGAGGAGAGACTGTGAATATATTGGTAGAAGGATGCTGAGGTTGGAGCTGCAGGCAGGAGGCAGGAGGTCTAGAGGAAGACCAAAGAGGAGATTTATGGATGTAGTGAGAGAGGACATGAAGTTAATTGGTGTGAGTGAAGAGGATGCAGAGGACAGGGTTAGATGGAGGCACATGATTCGCAGTGGCGACCCCTGAAAGGGAACAGCCGAAAGGAAAAGAAGAAGATTATTATTATAATAAAGAGCAATCTTAAGTAAGAGGCTTGTGTCTGGGCAGAGATAGATTTTATAACTGTGTGTTATTTCATCTAAGCTTCATTGTTATGAATTGTGCTGTGCTTATTTTGGAAAGTAGCGGACCGCTGCGTCCTGTTTTGCTGTGTGTTTTTCTTTGTGCTTAGCACATTCCATTTTGTGTCAGTACCACGCTGTTGGACCGTTTAACTGTGCTAGTTTTAGCCACTTTGGAAGCTAATAACTGTGCTTTATCAGACCAAAGTCCAGTAACACGGCTGTTGAATGAAAGTTTGCTGCCAGGTTCCTGTGTGATAAAGGAACATCTATTTTGCTCTGCCACGGCATTTGAGATTTCTTGTCCCTTACTCTGTGTGCTTTTCTTTCTCTTTCCTCTCCACTAACCCACACACCTTTACACGTACATATACACACACTCTTACACATCTCAAACGACCCGGAGAGCGTGGTAGCATAACTAGCTAAGCTCCACACCATCTTGAGGACAAGTAGAGCGTGACCTCTCTCACCCTTTGTTTGAGTTTTGTGGGTCTGCCCGCCATTTTGGATCTGTGCGTGACGACCACCCATGTGGTCACATCCGCCGCCCTGTTCAACCCCCCCCCCACACACACACACACACCCCTCTACACATAAACACACACATGCATACCTTACTTGCATGCTGATTGTTGTATGCAGCCATGTTTGCATGTGGTTATTTTGTGTATGTGTTGTAATAACAGCTGGCTGTGATGGTCAGTGCTCCGATTCACCCTTCACTGTCCACCTTTGAGACTCAGGGAGTCCCAGGGTGATGCCCCGTAATTATTAATCCATATTAATAATTTTGATAATATTAATAATTTTATTAATATTCATAAATATATTATTTTTCTGGTAATAACCAAACCTGCCCTACCTGAATCCCAACAGCTCTATGTTACAAACAGGTTTAACCTTTTAAAGTCAGCCTTAACATTCTTCCACAGTTTGGTATTCTTGTGCAACACCAGCTCTATATGCCACCCAGCAGGTATCAACCAGACATTCTAACTTCAACTCCAGAACTGTATCTGGTGTGGCTGAGAGCTCTCACTGCTGAATGCACGGCACAGAGAACAGTGCAGACAACACAGAATGAGTTAGTGAACATTATCTACATGGCTGAAGCAACACAAAGGCTGGCTTTGCACAACAATGACAAAGCATTGAGAGCTTAGCACGGCAGTGCAAACTGTACCATGACTCGCCATGAAGGGCATCGTTACAAAAAAGCAAAGCTAATGATGCAATTAGATTTAACAAACCTTTGAACATAGATGAGTCTAAAAGTCAAGTGTGGTTTTAAGAAACCTTTCAAGACCTACTACACATCTGTGTGACTTGACAACAAGATAACCAGGAAGGACATAGTTTAATTTCCAGGAAACACTGGCATGATCTGCTGACTACACACTAATGAATATATCCCCTATAAATTATCAGGACTGACGCAACACACCTAATCAAAAAACAAATAAGGCTCCTGTGTGTCAGTGAGGCTGGAACTGCCAGTTTCCCTCTGAACTACACACTACATCACGGAAACACAGACATCACTACAGGCACTTAGTTTTACTGAAAACAGGATTGTGTTGAGTTGCGTAAGAGTTGAGCACTTCTGAATTAAAAGCCACATGCTGAAGGTTAACTTACTTCATGCCATCATTTAAAAGCAAGGAGTTGGAAGACGCCTCTTTATTTTGCTACTGACAAAAGATCAGATTATTATTAATGTAATTTATTAAGCAAAAATACCAAACATTCTTTGGTTGCAGCTTTTGCAATGTGAGGATTTCTACATTGAATATTTTGGGGGTTTTGACTGTTGGGAGTATAATGAGAGTTGCAGCCTCTATGGGCTGTTACCATGCCTTGTTAGACTTTAAGCATTTGTTAATAACATCTCAGTAGCACTGTCCATTGATACACTGTGTCCAATATATGTATTAGTTTAGATCGCAGTGCTAAGCATCTTTTGAGCCAGGCTGATGGATTCTCAGATACCTATTTCAGGCTGACAGTCCCCCACCCTCTCTGCATGACTCTATCAGTGAACGATCAGACATCTCACCATTGTTTGGAAAAACCTCCCACCACTCAGTTCATTATTCTTCTACTGCACTCAAACTCTCCCAGGGTTGGATTCCCTGCTGCCCACCGAGGCCTGTTGATGGAACAAAAATGACCTGGCCTCACACAGCAGAGATTTTTGTTTTGAAATTGTGTCAAATTACTATTTGACTCTGGCATGAACGTGAAAGAGGTGACGAGTGAGGCACCTGCAAACAGTGACAAGCTTTGTTGCTCAGCAAGGTAACGCCATCTGTGAGCGGACTCGGATAGAGAGGAGGCAGTTTTAGGAACATTGATAAGCTTTAGTTTGGGGTGGAAGGGAGTATGTGTTAGGCATTGGAAGCAGGGATGGGCCCTTTACTGGTTTCAGTATTTATCTACTCTATTTGGCTTAAGCTGACGAAGCTGAAGTGGAGACTTGCCCTATAATGACTGTAGGGATGCATTTTCAGGCTACAATTATTGTGGACAAAAGTATCAAGGTAAATAGTAATGATGATATATGAAATTGTATCAAACTTTCCCTAACCTAACCTGCATGTCGTTGGACTATGGGAGGAAGTACCTGGAGAAAACCCACACAGGCACGGAGAGAACACAGAAGGGCCCAAGCCGGGCGGCAGGCCTTTAGTGGTAACCACTGCACCACCGTGCCACCAGGTTTAGGACTGTTGGGTCTGTGTTACTTAATTTTATGCTTCTGTTCATGTTTTCATACATGCTCTGATTACATTTGAGTGTTGATGGTTAAAATAAGAGAGTGGTCTTACAAACCACTAGCACTGTTCACACCTCTGCACAATACACACTACCTCTGCGCTATCAGTGTCGCTGGTCAGTTGATGGTAGCAGTATGTCCCAAAGCTGAAATGAAACCTAACCTAGCCTAAACCGAGCTAAACCTAACCCATGAAGAACAACGTAACGTGCTTGATCTTGAGGCAGCGAGTTTTCTCTTTGTCAATCATGTAAAATGAATGCTCTGTTACTTGACATTACAACTCAGCACCACAAACTGTCTGCACTTCAGTATATCGAGTAGCTAATATTAGCATTGCCATGATAGCTAGAGCTAGAACTTTGAAAATGAACTGAAATTGTCTTAAACACTTGTCTTGTGTCAGACCAAAATAGACACGTAAAGTGGTCACCCAGAAATTCCTGTAGTTCCTTTAGCAAACTGCAGAGCATAGCAGATCCACAACTGGCAAGTTGACCAGGAAGTGAATCTGCTGTTACATATAATTCACTGAACAGCTACAGGGATTTCCAGGGGACTACTTTATGTGTGCACTTGCGACCGGGCTCAATGACAAGTGTTTGAAATGATTTCTGTTGAACTAGGAGAATTGTGGTTCTTGCCCGAATTGACAATGCCGAAATCCACAGATCCCAAAACTCTACGACAGAGGTGGTGAGTAAAATGTTATCATGAACGATAGTCATAATGGGCTAAAGTATGAGAATAACACCTAGGTTAACAAGTACCAAACTTACCTATAAACCTGAAACAGATTTTTTTTCAGCCGATTGGCGGCAGCAGAAACAAGTTGTGAACACAACATTGACATATCATCACCTTCTTAGTTGATATGGTGACTTATCAAAACAAAGTTACAAAGTGCTTCACATAGCAAGCAAAGAACAAATAAAACATAACATAAAAACAAATAAAATTCAAAGTATATTGATGAATATAAGTCCAATATTTATTCTCTTTTAGCTCCATTTTTGGTCTCCTGAGAACAATATCTGGTTCTTTAGCTGCTAAATGCTCCACTATGTTCACCAGATAGTCTCCAACTGTGTCTGTCTGCTGTTGTTGGTGCTAAGCAGGTAGTGTACAGTGGGTTTTTAGAGCATTTTTGCCGAAACTAGCTGCCTGCTGCGGCTGAAAATGATGCTATGAGAGCGGTGAGAGTGAACCACAACAGTAAAGTTGAGGCCGGACAGCTTAACAATGAGCTGAACAACTTGCTGTAAAGGTCCATAAAACAAGGAAAGCTGTAGAGTCAGATTTTCACATTGTCATTTGATACACTGTTATTATAAAAATATCAATTATAGTCGCTTTTAATAATTTGTATTTATTTAAATCCATTTGCCTCTGTCTTTTTTGAAACTACCACTATGGGTCAAAAATATTCAAATCTTATTTATATCTTAAAAGGAACTGAATAAGATAAGGATATTAAATTGAAGGCTAATGTTTTTTAGCTTTTATTTGTTAATTTTTAAAACATGAAAATTTTTTGCGCTATATATATATATATATATATATATATATATATATATATATATATATATATATATGTGTGTGTGTGTGTGGACTAGTGAGTGTGAGAGCCACTATCCAGGATGAAACATCCAAGATCCACAAGTACATCCAAGATAAGGCCCCAACAGATGACGTGCTCAGGGAATGTCTCAGGCAATGGGGAACAGAGGAAGACGTGCTGGAGGAAGGACCATCATGGGAGGACAAACCCCTGCATGGGATGTACCACCGGAACATAACTGAAGTGGCTGATATCAAGAAGTCCTACCAATGGCTAGAGCGGGCTGGATTGAAGGACACCACAGAGGCACTCATCATGGCTGCACAGGAGCAGGCCCTGAGCACCAGAGCAATAGAGGCCCAGATCTACCACAAGAGACAAGACCCAAGGTGTAGGCTGTGCAAAGAGGCCCCTGAGACAATCCAGCACATAACTGCAGGGTGTAAGATGCTGGCAGGAAAAGCATACATGGAGCGCCATAACCAAGTAGCTGGCATAGTGTACAGGAACATCTGCACTGAGTATGGACTGGAAACCCCGAGGTCAAAGTGGGAAACACCTCCAAAGGTGGTAGAGAATGACCGAGCCAAGATCCTGTGGGACTTCCAGATCCAGACTGACAGAATGGTAATGGCGAACCAGCCTGACATCGTGGTGGTTGACAAACACCAGAGGAAAGCCGTTGTGGTTGACGTGGCGATACCAAGCGATGGCAACATCAGGAAAAAGGAACACGAAAAACTAGAGAAGTACCAAGGGCTCAGAGAAGAGCTGGAGAAGGCCTGGAAGGTGAAGGCAACAGTGGTGCCCGTGGTCATCGGAGCACTCGGGGCAGTGACCCCCAAACTGGAGGAGTGGCTACAGCAGATCCCTGGAAGAACACCAGACATCTCGGTCCAGAAGAGTGCAGTACTGGGAACAGCAAAGATACTGCGCAGAACCCTCAAGCTCCCAGGCCTCTGGTAGAGGACCCGAGCTCGAAGGATGAGACCACCCGCGGAGGGTGAAGGACAAAGTTTTTTTTTTTTTTTTATATATATAGTGCCTTTGCTCTTCCAGCGCAAAATTTCATGTTTTGAAAATTAACAAATAAAAGCTAAAAAACATTAGCCTTCAATTTAATATCCTTATCTTATTCAGTTCCTTTTAGCAAGGTGAACAGTTTTACCTATTTTCAACACTTCATCATTAAGTCTGACCCTGTAGGCTGCTTTTGTCCGGATTAGTGTGCACTGTGCCTCACCTCACTGTTCCTAATGTTCTTAGTTCTTAAAAGTGCAATGAGATAACTTCTGTTATGAATTGGCGCTATGTAAATACATTTCATTGAATTAGTTTTGTGCAATTTGTTGAATACACATTCATGACTAAAAGCAGAATATTGTGTCACCAACCGGCACTTGCCAACAATACACAATTCTCAGCTAAATGAATACGGTATTCTTTGACATTCCAGTGGCATTTTTGCTCTTATGCCCTGTTAACTTCTAACTTTCCATTACATGTGCTTTGTATACATGTGTTTAAAGAAGTGGGCCACCAAGACCGACTTATTTTGCAACTGAATGCGAACTGGCCAGATTGTGGGCACATTCTGCCATACGGCTTGCATGTGTCTACACAAGCACACATGTGGCAGCTTGTACAAATGTATATAAAGGATGTCTGCCGATTTTCCGTGATGCTAACCACAAGCTCACAGGACGTTGATTTTAGTTCCCTACTCATGAAACAGGCTGCTTCAATAAGCAGAGGGAGAGGCTACTGCTGTCACGTCAAAATGACCTCCAAACATTTTTGACTCATTCATTAAACAGTTTCGTTCTGAACAACATGCACATGTCAGCTCTGCAGGCATGTGGTATGTTAACTGTACACAGAAAAAAGCTCTCATTGTCACAGTGTCCTCAGTTCAAGGTGAATATTTAAGAGCTGGGAACCTTGACTTTCTTCTTAACAGGTTATTGAAGGGAACAAGAGACAGCACTCATTTCCTGAGACAAAGCTAACTTGAGCAAAGGGAAGAATGCTCCTAAAAATGTATACTGTCTTTTACTGTGCATTTTGATTACTTAGTGTTAGATTTATTGAGGGCATTGGGACTCGCCGTGTAATCTGTTCGGAGCAGAAACATGCAGCAGAACCAAAGTCTCCTGATCTACCAAAGTGCTGCGAAGGTCTATTGGATCTCTGCAACAAAGTTTAGCGCAAACGGCTGCCACACACAAAGCCTGCCAGCTAACTTCACATGCTAACAGGAGCACAAAGGAAGTTAACTCTGTAAGGAGAACCACAGATGGAGCGATTCCTCCAATCTCTACAAACGGACACCTCACAACAAAAGACGCTTCCACAGCGGAACGACAATTCTTTCAAGCTTCGCTCGTCTACAACAGACTGACCAGCAGCTAACAGCAGCACCAAGGCCACTTCTCTTTCCCTCCCAAGGACAGGTAACATAACAACTGGGCATAGCATAGAGTAACAGTGTACTTGGCTGAGCACAGGACTGTTTAGTTTATGATTTACATGTACTAATGTGTTTCTCTGAGGTTTTGTTGTTGTTACGTGTTTATCTGTTTGGTTAATTTGGTAGCCACATGTTGATGTTAGTTTATGTTATGCTCCACACAGAGTCTTTGCATGCTAACTTATTCCTTTTAACTTGGCATCGTTATCCTAAACAGACCACACACATACACCTCTACTTTGGCCCTTTAAGACAACCACACACGGCAGAGAGTAACTTTAAAGCTCCTGTTTCTTTGTTTCTGACCACGTGGGTTCATGTTCGTGCACACGGGATATACGGAGGCAGAACAAAGAAACATACACACATTCCTTTCGGAATGTTTCCTCACACACACACACACACACACACACACACACACACACACACACACCCTGTGTTCTGTAGTTTAGTATTTAGAGTTAGACTTCACATTGGGTTTTTGCTTTATCTTTTCATTAATCTTGCACAAGAGTGAGTAATTTGCCAACTTCTTCTATGTTGAACTCCAAATCCTTCAACCTACTAACTATTGGTGGTAATTCTGGTTATAGTTATTAATTTAATTATTAATCTGAGTTCCAAATTGATAGTTTAGTGTATTTAATGAGACTCAATCAATTAATTGGCATTTCTCTTCTTTATAAAGGGTGGTGCCCCCGAGGACTTTATTAATTAAGGTTATTTATGGTTATCATTGATCATTCTGATGGCCATAATTAATTGATCGCAACTACACAAGTGGGTGCCCCCCTTTAAAACATTGAGTTTTGGTACTCATTCACAAACATTTTTTTTCAATACCTAACTATGAGCAACTTAAACATATTTTTTGTAAAACCTTATTTCATCGTAAAAAAGAAACCAACGTTCTAAAATGTTAAGTGTTGTCTAAACACAAGCAGCCGTACAAGAACTTTGACTAAATAAAATACAGTTTAAATTGGCAAAATTATGACTTAAACTAGGGCTGGGCCGATTAACGATGCCATCGTCCATCGCCAATGGCTGACAGCCATCAACCACTAAGACAACTTGTTACAGAAAGTGCAATAAAAGCTTTGCGAGTAAAAAGCTAATAAGAGTAGTTCATCACTATGACTAGTATTTAAAATATTTTTTTAATAATATGATCTGCTTAATGAGCTAACTTAAGCATAGTGTTAACCATTTCTGCTGCAGCTTTCAGACCGTGGTAGAGAAGCACACGGAAGACTTTGTTTTACTCCAAGGCTGAAGTTGAAGCTAACCTGGGGGCTAACCACCTTCACTTGTATCCAGCAGCTGGAAAGCAAGACACAGGAACGTCTTGGGTATTGAGGAGCTGAAGCGTTTATTCATGGGCAAACTGTAACCTACACTATACATTTACTGCCACTAGACAACTTCAATGCTAACCTTTTCGTCTGCTCTGATCACCAACACACCTGTCTGCTCTGTGTGCAGTCACTGCCACTCTCTCTCTCGCTTACCCACAAACTCATTATGCACTTCCCTGTTCCTTAAAGGAGCCACGCTACTCTCATAACAAAGAGGGAGGAAAAGTAAAGAAAGACCTGGTGAGTATGTGAGGATGGGCTGTAAATGGGCGATGAAGTTAGCGACACCAGCGACCATAGTCAAATGTATTCCTGGGGCCAGAGCGGGCGACATTGAATCCTATTAAAAAACTGAAAGATAAGTGTGAATACAGTAGGATTGTTATTCATGTCGGTGGTAACGACTCCCGATTACACCAATCGGATGTCACTAAAATGAATGTTGAGTCAGTGTGTACATATGCAAAGACAATGTCAGACTCCGTAGTTTTCTCTGGGCCCCTGCCAAACCTGACCAGTGATGACATGTTTAGCCACATGTCTTCATTCCGCCGCTGGCTGTTGAGTTGGTGCCCAGCAAATGATGTGGGATTTGTAGATAACTGGCAGATTTTCCGGCAAAGACCTGGTCTGATTAGGAGAGACGGCAATCATTCCACATTGGATGGAGCTGCTCTCATGTCTAGAAATCTGACCAAGTTTATTAGTGGGCCTAAACCATGATAACCCAGAGTTGAGGCCAAGAGGCAGAGTTGCAGTCCTACACGCTTCTCTGTGCTTCCAGAGCAGTTACCCACCCAAAACTCCTTAGTGAAGGTGTCTGCCTCCCGACCACTTAAATTTAAAAAATCAAAAGTTAACAGAAGAGGAGCTATACATAAAAACCTAAACTAAATTACCACCGCTGAAATAGTACCACAAAATGGGAAAATTAAATGTGGACTCTTAAACATCAGATCTCTGTCATCTAAAGCTGTACTAGTGAACGATTTAATATCAGATTATCATATTGACTTTTTTTTTCTTACTGAAACCTGGCTGGGTCATGAAGAATATGTTAGCCTAAATGAATAAAGGGATAATTTTTGGGCTCTCTGCTGTTGGGCCTGGCGGCAGACTGGTAGATGATTGGTGAAATCTCGTTTCCTTAACAGTCATATTAATACTCACATTCCTCGAGGCACCGACCGAGGAGGTGGAGTTGCAGCCATCTTCGACTCAAGCCTATTAATCAGCCCTAAACCTAAACTAAATTATAATTCTTTTGAAAGCCTTGTTTTTAGTCTTTCATACCCAACCTGGTAAACACTATAGCCAATTCTATTGTTACAGTATACCGCCCCTGGTCCTTATTCTGAATTTTTTATCAAGTTTAGTCCTTAAAACAGATGAACAGATAATTATTGTAGGTGATTTCAATATTCATGTGGATGTTGATAATGATAGCCTTAGTACTGCGTTTATCTCATTATTAGATTTAATTGGCTTCTGTCAGAGTGTACATAAACCCACTCACTGTTTTAACCACACCTTCAACCTTGTTCTGGCATATGGCATTGAAATTGAACATTTAATAGTCTTTCCACAGAATATTTTTTTAATTGGACCATTATTTAATAACTCCTATTACTGGACTACATGCCATTAGGCAAAAACTCCTACACTAGAAGTCCATCTGATAGTGCGGTAGCTAAATTTAAGGAAGTGATTCCATCTGCATTTAATTCAATACCGTGTCTCAATATAACAGAGGACTCCTATGCTAATTTCAGCCCCTCCCAAATTGATCATCTTGTTGAAAGTGATATGATATAAGCCCCCAAACCCGCAAATTAAAGCAAACTTTGTGAAAACTTGAAAGGAAATAGGGTTCCACAAATTTGGAAGAATCTCATTTAGTCTGGTAAGATAGTCTTAAAACATATAGGAAAGCCCTCCGTAATGCCAGAGCAGCCTACTACTCATCATTAATAGAGGAAAATAAGAACAGTCCCAGGTTTCTTTTCAGCACTGTAGCCTCTCTCTCTCTCTCTCTCTCTCTCTCTCTCTCTCTCTCTCTCCTCTCTCTCCCTCCCTCCCTCCCTCCCTCAAAACCTCTCTCTCTCTCTCTCTCAAAATCTAACACTTCAGGGGCAGATGGCCGCCCACCATTGAGTCTGGTTCTGTCCAAGGTTTCTGCCTGTTAAAAGGAAGTTTTTTTCTTGCCACTGTCCCCAAGTGCTTGCTCATGGTGGGATCTGTTGGGTCTCTGTAAGAGTAAAGAGTACAGTATAGACCTTCTCTATAGGAAAAATGCAATGAGAAAACTTCTGTTATGAATTGGCGCATTATAAATACAAATAAATAAATAAATAAATCATGCATAGGTCAAAGGTCTCTAACATGTTGAGTTGGGTGTGAAATGTCAGGGTCTGGTTAGAAGTGGCATTTTGTAGGCTAAACATACAGGCTAAATATGTTCTTTACATTAGATACACAAGTATCTCCTCTATTTTAGTGAACAGGCTTGACTAAACTTACTTGCAGTATTTTGGGGCTGCAACTAACAGTTTCAATCAATTACAATAATAACTTGTTTGGAACGTAAAATTAAAAAATAATGCCAAACACTGTCATAAGGTTAGCAGGTCACTAGTTGGCAGAATACATCTGAATGGGGAAAGTGAAAGAGCAGTGTTTGCCCCTCCCTCATTACCACCACTAAGGTGCCCTCGAGCAAGGCTCTTAACCCCCAGCAAGCAACAAGAACCAAAAGGTAACATTTTATTATCCATAGATTGAGCCCATGGTCAATAACTGATATATTCGTTTATTATTCATTCTTGAATAATTCTGCTTGCTGAATCTGTATGACTGCTGCTGATACCTCACCTTATTGAAAGGTAAGGGGTAAAAAAATCCCAAACTCCCATACACTCCCAGTTTAATTACTGTACATGGAAGCTGGTGCAAACTGTCTCAGGAGGGGGGGTGGGTTGTTGTGCTATTTCTGACATCAGGCTGCATGTGACGCACTTGGATGTTGGGATAAGAAGGAAGCCAGGTCCTCTGCAGACAAAAAGCTCTCTCTCTCTCTCTCTCTCTCTCTCTCTCTCTCTCTCTCTCTCTCTCTCTCTCTCTCTCTCTCTCTCTCTCTCTCTCTCTCTCTCTCTCTCTCTCTCTCTCTCTCTCTCTCTCTCTCTCTCTCTCTCTCTCTCTCTCTCTCTCTCTCTCTCTCTCACACACACAGGTTTATGAGCTGTTGCCAAACAGCTTGTGTATGTGTGTGTAACAACAGCTGTAAGGCCATCAGCCATGGCTAATGCCGAAACAAAAGGACTCCCTCTCTTGTCAAAGGCCACACCAGAAGCCCAGGGCATCCTTTCCTTCCTATTTCTGTGTACAATCTGTACAGCAAACAAAGAGAAGGGAGAGCAGGGTAGAAGAAAGGGGGAGGGAGAGGTTTGCTAAAAAAAACAAAAACATGTAACACTCAAACAGAGGTTCCATTGTGCAAACTCACAACATCTCCTGTAAAGAGCAGCAAATTCAACAGCTGTACCTCACTGTCAGGAAACATGTACTCAGAGCAGAGCAGCTAGCACCTTGTTTTTCTCATTTTCGTATATTTAAATAAAAATATATAATTTCACAATCACAAACATTCATTGGGGGCCAAGGGTGTGAGCCTAAACTCCAATTTCATGAACGTAATTACCTGATTGAATCAGTACACTTTAATCAGGTAATAGGAGTTAAAACTAGAGGTGCATCAATGGCATGTTTTTACAAGATATCTGAGAATCATACACTCACTTAGGTGAGTTTGAGTTTGAATTTTCTCACTACCAGTACAGAAAATATACCAGAGAAAATATACCTATTTATCAGTCAGGCGATTTTATCGGCCGTTATGAGCCTGATATGGGCCTATCACAGATATATTGGTATTGGCGTATATGTTTTCCAATATGCACAGATATGACAACCTTTTTTACAGAACATATATTGCAGAAAACCATGTTTGGGATGATTTAGAAATGGAGTCATCATGTAGTTTGTGCAGCAGACAACTCCATTGTTTACAATACTTTCAGTCAGCACTGTCTGCCGCACATGTAGCAGAGTGCATCACAGCTGAACAGATGGTGGTGCGGACGGAATCAAGCGGTGTCTTCACGGTAAGTTGCTAACTAGTTTATAAAATACATACTGGAAAGTTAATAAACATAATTTCCCCTTTTCAATATAACTAATTAACTCATGCTGTCACTCACATCTGCTTGCTATGTTAGCCAGCTATAGTTTTTGTTTGTCAGTAAGAAAGCAGCCTTCTGAGTACCTTTACATAGTCATATCAGTGCAAAATCTATGCACAATCCACATAGAAGATTTTCATTCCAACTCAAAAATTCACTATATCTGCCGCCACATCGGCAATCAGTGAATTTTTTCCCTCTAAAATCAGTATCGTCTAAAAAATAAAAAAACTGTCGGACTCTCGTACTATCAAAATGATACTTCTTTCAATACCTCTGCTCAACAGCAGAGCTTTCGAGATGCTGTTAACAGCAGCTCTCATTAGCTAAACTCCAGAGACACTGGGAGTACACTATACACACTATAGAAACTGTAAAACAACTGTAAAACACAGAACACACCCAGTCTTTCACACTCAACCTGGAAAATACAACAGCCAATTCTATTTGTTATAGTGTTATAGTGCGCTCCTGGTCCTTATTCTGAGTTTTTATCAAGTTTAGTCCTTAAAACAGATAAAATGTTTGTTGTAGGTGATTTCAATATTCATGTGGACATTGAAAATGATAGCCTTAGTACTGCATTTATCTCATTATTAGATTCAATTGGCTTCTGTCAGAGTGTACATGAAGCCACTCACTGTTTTAACCACACCCTCGACCTTGTTCTGGTATATGCCATTGAAATTGAACATTTAATAGTCTTTCCACAGAATCCTTCTTTATCGGACCATTATTTAATAACTTTTGAACTGCTATTATTGGACTACTGTCACAGCCTATCATGCTCTAGGGTTAGGGTTAGGGTCATACTCACCTGTCATTAACCTCACACATCGCACTCCCTCATCTGAGCACTAATCCCAGTCACCTGTCACTCATTACACACCTGCACTTAATCATCACTCCACTCCCCTATAAAACACCATCCCTCACCTCAGTCAGTGTCCGGTCTCGTTTGTAGTAGGATAGATCTTTGTATCCAGCCATCACTACATCTCGGACTCTTACCTCGCATCTGCACGTCTCTTCCCTTCTCCTGAGTTCCCGATTCCTGTCCCGTGTGTCTCCAGTGTGTGTCACTACTCCCCCAGATCTCCAGCTAAGCTAGCCAAGGACGGTATCAGTACCATCTCCTCTTTGCCTGTTTACGAAGTGTGTAATAAAAACTACCTATCTCATCTTGGTGTCTCCGGCCTACTCTGTCCGTAACAACTCCACACCATTAGGAAAAAATTCTTACTCTAGATGTCTATCTGATATTGCTGTGCCTAGATTCAAGGAAGCGATCCCATCTGCATTTAATTCAATGTTATGTCGCAATATAACAGAGGACTCCTATATTAATTTCAGCCCCCAAATTGACCATCTAGTTGATAGTGCTGCAGGCTCACTGCAAACGACACTCGATTCTATCGCTTATCTAAAAAAGAAGAAGAAGGTTAAAAAAGAAGGTTAGCTCCATGGTATAACCCCCAAACCCACAAATTAAAGCAAACATCACGAAAACTTGAAAGGAAATGGCGTTCCAACAACCTGGAAGAATCCTGTTTAGTCTGGCAAGATAGTCTTAAAACATAATGCTAGAGCAGCTTACTACTCATCATTAATAGAGGAAAATAAAAAAACAACACCAGGTTTCTTTTCAGCACTGTAGCCAGGCTGACAGAGAATCATAGCTCTATTGAACCATGTATTCCTATAGCTCTCAGTAGCAACGACTTCATGAACTTCTTTAATGATAAAATTTTAACTATTAGAGAAAAAATTCATCAAGTCCTGCCTTTAACCGGTGCCGACTTGTCTTGAAACACAGGAACCTTGGAAACAGCTGTAGAGCCTGATGTGTGTTTTGGCTGCTTTGCTCCTATCAACCTTCTTCAGCTGACTTTGACAATTAATTCATCTAAGCCATCAACCTGTCTCTTAGACCCCATTCCAACTAGGCTGCTTAAAGATGTTTTACCCTTAATTAGCACTTCTTTACTGGACATGATCAATCTGTCTTCATTAACAGGGTATGTACCATAATCCTTTAAAGTAGCTGTAATTAAACCGCTTCTTAAAAAGCCCACTCTTGATCCTGGGATTTTAGCCAACTATAGACCTATATCTAACCTTCCCTTTCTTTCTAAGATCCTTGAGAAAGCAGTCGCCAATCAGTTGTGTGACTTTCTAAATAACAATAGTTTATTTGAGGATTTTCAGTCAGGGTTTAGAGTGCATCATAGCACAGAGACAGCACTGGTGAAAATTACAAATGACCTTGTAATTGCATCAGACAATGGACTTGTCTTATTAGATCTTAGTGCTGCATTCGACACCACTGACCATCACATCCTATTACAGAGACTGGAACATTCAATTGGCATTAAAGGAACCACACTAAGCTGGTTTAAATCCTATCTATCAGATCGATCTCAGTTTGTACATGTTAACGGTGAGTCCTCCGTGCACGCCAAAGTTAGTCACAGAGTTCCACAAGGTTCTGTGCTTGGACCGATTCTATTTATATATATGCTTCCTCTAGGCAGTATTATTAGGAAGCACTCCATAAACTTTCATTGCTATGCAGATGATACCCAATTATATCTATTGATCAAGCCAGATGAAACTAACCAGTTAACTAAACTTCAGGCATACCTTAAGGACATAAAGACCTGGATGACCTGCAACTTTCTGATGTTAAACTCTGACAAAACTGTACTTGGTCCCAAACACCTCCGAGACAAATTATCTAAAGATATGGTTACTCTAGATGGCATTGCCCTGGCCTCCAGCAGCCCCGTAAGGAACCTCTGAGTTATCTTTGATCAGGATTTATTTATCTGTAATTAATATTATAAAGAGTCTAGACCTGCTCTATAGGAAAAGCGCAATGAGATAACTTCTTTTTATGAATTGGCGCTATATAAATAAAATTGAATTGAATAGAACATGCAGCATTCCTGGTCAGCCAAGATGATTTCTGAGCTTAGCATACTCTGCACATACAGAACACAGAAAAACCTACAGGTATCACAGGTTTAAAAAAAATAAAAAAAACTTGTGTAAAATAACTAAATAGCAGATGTAAAAGATAACACAACATTGTGTTTATAGCCAACAGCCTTAATCCAAAGAACCTGTATCCACACATCTCAGTCCAAAATCAAAACAAAGCTGTATTAAAGCAAATGGTTCATTTAGATTGTCAATGACCTGACAACTTTTACTGTTAATCTGTACTTAATTACATAAACAGTGCATAAGGCTTATTGATTTGCAACATTTCCCACAATAGAATAATATATGTAGAGATATTAAAGGAAGAGCAACCACATTGTGGCAAAATCTCTGATGGTTGAGAAATTTACAATGTTTCATAGTATAGAGCTGAAATTATGATAAATCAAAAAAAGAAATCTAATGAAAAAATCAATTAGACGATCAACAGAATTCCAAATATTCTAGGTATAAGTCTACACTGAGTTCATCCTAAACATCACCTTAATTACTCAAAAAGTAAAGTGCATGCTACAACTATGCATGCCAGCTTTTTCAGACACAGTGGAGCTGCTATACTAGAGCAACACTGAGGGTGGTATCGATATTTAAGCACAACGCGGTTATGCTTGGCCACTCTGGACTGAATAAATCTTCCTGGTCACCGTTTCCCCTCTGACTCGTCAATATGGACCTACAGCTCACTGCTGCTGTGGGTGCTGTCGCCTGATCAAGGACTCAATACACCAGGACAGCAAGACATTTTTGCCCATCCCACCAAACACACCCAATTTTCTCCTTGTGGAGCTCACCATCACTGCCCTTATCAGGTTACATGAAGAACCTGAAGTGTTCAGCAGTCATCAGGGAAATGCAGCAGCACTCAGTCTCTTTAACTGCCCTGAGAGTACACTGAATGACTCATTGATTTCTGTGAAAACATCCATGGGCAACAGTCAATTGGTACAGTGGAATTTCCATTCCACATTTCGATCTGGGCGTGCGGTACAGAGAGGGGAAAACTCTTCAATGTTAGACATGATACAGTGGAAACACCAGGATCACCATGACCTTCAAACCACCACAAACCCCTTTATTTCAAACTCCAAAAGCTATTTCCCAGATCTTGAGCCAAACAGTGCTGCCTCTATGAAGGTGAGCCAACCACAGCAGCTAATTAAATCCTGTCGTCTATCAGTTGATCGTGCATATCTGCTGGCAGCAGTAATTTTAAGGTGATGAAACAGGCTTGACTCCTGATTCTGTACTACATACTTGCGATTAAGACCCATAGGAACCCCCTTTCAGATACACAACCTTGAGAAAATAAAAGTCAAGCTTTTCATCACAAACTACTTGATTGCTGGATATGAGAACAGCTCATCAGCCGCTTCAGAGATTAAGGAACAGGGAAGGGAGATTGCTTTTCACCATTTTTCATTTACTGTACAACTGAGTGAAGGAAGTGATCTTGGACAAAGGCATCCTGCTTATGTAGAGACACACCCTATATCCACGTATTTAAGACCTGACCTGACTGAACCTTATTCAACTAAACCTAACTGGTGCTACCAAATAACAAAACTAACTCTCTGGCTTTCTCCCTGTAATGTGTTGCAAGTACAGTAGATAAGCAATGCCCAGTGGAAAGTGCAAAAGAAACAGAGTGTAGCCACAGCATTGTATTAATCGCGCTAAAGATCCGCAATAGATGAATTAAAGCAAAATTATAGGTTGGGGCCTTGGGTCAGTTTGGGTCTCAAATTTTTGCAATGCCAGTCAGGCTCAGTCAGGCCAGGTCCTAAAAAAAGGGGAAAGGCCAGGTGTGGGTCTTATTTTAGGTCCACACTGACTGTAAAACCATAAAACCCACTGTTCTAACTTTTTGCATTTGCTAGCCCCAAAGCTGACCAAACAAAATAGGCAAAACCCTGCTTCTGTGGGGGGGAGGGGTTGATTTTACTTAGCGACCACCGTATCCACCTGAATCGAACATCATTTTAAGTCGACACTGATGTGTAGCCATACTGGTTTTGCCAGGTTTTAAGAGTGGAGCGGAGCGAAGTAAAAACAAACTACTTACTTTAAATCAATTCAGAACAGGCTCGACAGC